>NW_027397140.1:318374-363014 GCF_003265705.2 Callorhinus ursinus
GAGGGATGGGGTGGCTGGGTGATAGACATTGGGTAGGGTATGTGCTACGGTGAGCGCTGTGAATTGTGCAAGACTGTTGAATCACAGACCTGTACTTCTGAAACAAATAATGCAACACATTTTAAGAAAAAAGAAAAAGAAGAAGATAACAGGAGAGGAAGAATGAAGGGGAGTAAGTCAGAGGGGGAGACGAACCATGAGAGATGATGGACTCTGAAAAACAAACTGAGGGTTCTAGAGGGGAGGAGGGTGGGGGGATGGGTTAGCCTGGTGATGGGTATTGAGGAGGGCACGTTCTGCATGGAGCACTGGGTGTTATGAACAAACAATGAATCATGGAACACTGCATCAAAAACTAATGATGTAATGTATGGTGATTAACATAACAATAAAAAATTAAAAAAAAAAGAAATGGGCAGAAGACATGAACAGACATTTTTCCAAAGAAGACATCCAAATGGCCAACAGGCACATGAAAAAGTGCTCAACATCGCTCGGCATCAGGGAAATCCAAATCAAAACCTCAATGAGATACCACCTCACACCCGTCAGAATGGCTAAAATGAACAAGTCAGGAAACACAGACGTTGGCGGGGATGCGGTGAAAGGGGAACCCTCCTACACTGTTGGTGGGAATGCAAACTGGTGCAACCACTCTGGAAAACAGTATGGAGGTTCCTCAAACAGTTAAAAATATAGCTACCATACGATCCAGCAATTGCACTACTGGGTATTTACCCCAAAGATACAAATGTCGGGATCCGAAGGGGTACGTGCACCCCTATGTTTATAGCAGCAATGTTCACAATAGCCAAACTGTGGAAAGAGCCAAGATGTCCATGGACAGATGAATGGATAAAGAAGATATGGTATATATACAGAATGGAATATTATGCAGGCATCAAAAGGAATGAGGTTTTGCCATTTGCAACGTCGTGGATGGAACTGGAGGGTGTTATGCTGAATGAAATAAGTCAATCAGAGAAAGACATGTATCATATGACCTCAGTGATATGACGAATTCTTAATCTCAGGAAAGAAACTGAGGGTTGCTGGAGTGGTGGGGGGTGGGAGGGATGGGGTGGCTGGGTGATAGACATTGGGGAGGGTATGTGCTATGGTGAGCGCTGTGAACTGTGCAAGACTATTGAATCACAGATGTGTACTTCTGAAACAATAATCCAATATATGTTAAGAAAAAAAAAGGAAGAAGATAGCAGGAGGGGAAGAATGAAGGGGAGTAAGTTAGAGGGGGAGACGAACCATGAGAGATGATGGACTCTGAAAAACAAACTGAGGGTTCTATAGGGGAGGGGGGTGGGGGGATGGGTTAGCCTGGTGATGGTTATTAAAGAGGGCACATTCTGCGTGGAGCACTGGGTGTTATGCACAAATGATGAATCACAGAACACTACATCAAAAACTAATGATGGTGATTGACATATGGTGATATGGTATGGTGATTAACATAACAACACAAAATTAAGAAAAACTAATGATGTAATGTATGGTGATTAACATAACAATAAAAAAATTTTGAAGGAAACTTTCCTGGGTAAAGTATTCTTGCTATACAGTTTCTTTTTTTCATTTTTTTTAAAGATTTTATTTATTTATTTAACAGAGAGAGACACAGCGAGAGAGGGAACACAAGCAGGGGGAGTACGAGAGGGAGAGGCAGGCTTCCCCACAGAGGAGGGAGCCTGATGCGGGGCTTGATCCCAGAACCCTAGGATCATGACCTGAGCTGAAGGTAGACACTTAACCCAGGCACCCCAATAGTTTCTTTTTTTCAACACTTTGAATATACCATCCCATTATCTCCTGGCTTACAAGGTCTTTTGTAAGAAATCTGCTCATAATATGGGAGTTTCCTTGGAGAGAGAATTTTTTTCTCTTGCTGTTTTTTCTTTTCTCTTTTTTAAAAGGCTTTATTTATTTATTTGAAAGAGAAGTGAGAGAGAGAGAACACAAGCAGGGGAGAGAGAGGGAGAAGCAGACTCCTCTGCTGAGCAGGGAGCCCAACATGGGTCTTGATCCTAGGATCCTGGGATCATGACCTAAGCTGAAGGCAGATGCTTAACCAACTGAGCCACCCAAGCACCCCTCTCTTGCTAGTTTTAAAATACTCTTTTCATCTTTGATATTAGACAGTTTTATTATAATATGTCTTGGTGAAGATCATTTTGGATTGAAATTTTGGGGTGACCTATGAGGTTTATAAACCTGGATGTCCAAATCTCTCCCCAGGTTCAGGACATTCTCAACCACTATTTATTTAAATAAGCTTTCTAACCCCTTTCTCCCTCTCTTTTTCCAATAATCGTACACTGTTTCCATGAAGGTGCCTTAGTCCCATAGTCTTTCTTCATTCTTTTTGCTTTCTGCTCCTCTGATTAGATGATTTCAATTGGTCTATCTTCTAGCTAACTAATTCTTTCTTCTGATTGGTCAAGGGTGCTGTTGAAGTTCTTTATTGAATTCTTCAGTATATCAGTTGTATTCTTCAGCTCCAAAATTTGTTTGGATCTTTTTTAGGTTGTCTCTTTCTTGAACTTCTCATTTTGTTCTTGTGTTATTTTCCAGATGTCTTTAAATTGTTTGTGTTCTCTTAGCATCTTTAAGGGAATTATTTCTGAATTCTTAGTTAAGCAATTTCTGGATATCCATTTCTTTGGGGCCAGTAACCAGAGGTTTACTGTGTTTGTTTGGAGGAGTCATATTTCCCTGATTCTGCATGATCCCTGTAGCCTTGTATAGGTGTCTGTGCATTTGAAAATGCTGTCACCTCTTCCGGACTTTAGGGACTGACATCAGGAAAGGAAGACTTTTACTTATGGATAACAGCACACTGGAGTATGCTGTGACTTTGGGTTTAGTGTTGCAGGGTACCAAGAATGGGTGTGTGTGGCAGCACCACATCTGGTGGGGTGTAGTGTCTCTTCAGCTCAGGCTGCTGAGGTCCTCCACATTGACAACTATGTGTTTCTTGGCAAGAACTGTGAGGGTTTGAAGTGGCTGCTAGGGCTACTGGTGTCTTTAGCAGTGCCTTCAGGTCCAATGAATAGGGATCAGGGCAGGCAGTGGTGATGGCGAGAGCTGGTGTGCACATGGCTGGCTATAGGGGCCAGCTGCATGTGCCTATGTAGTCGTAGGGTCCAGTTGCAGACACATACATAGTGCTCAGGACTAAGACAGGCAGTAAAGGCCAGGGCCAACTACAAGCTCATTGGTAGCTGCAAAGGCCCTGGCTGTTGGGTGTGGCTGCACCTTCTTTCCTTGGGTGTGTGTACTACAGTGTAGGCCAGTCATAGGGGTCAGGCTGGAGGTGTGCAGGTGCAAACGTGGAGGAGCTACCTTCAGGTGAACATGGTGGTGCAGGGCAGTGACAGATGATAAGGCCTAATCAGGACAATAGGCTGCTGCAGAGACTCTAATTGTCAGCATATTCTATCAGTAGTACCCCTGCCTGCATGCACAATGAAGTGGAGGTTGGGGACAGATTTCAGGCGTACAGTACGGAAGGGCACAAATGGACAGGCTAGCCCCAAACTCACACATGGCACCTTACAGTATGGAAGGGCATAGCTGGAAAGGCAAACCCTGAACACGCACTCGGTCAGCTGTAGGAGTCTAGGCTGATGTCCTGTACTCACACAGCTACAGAGTTCTGGAATGGATGCTCAAGTGGTTCCTGGGAGCTGGCAAGAGTGGGGTGGGAATTGGAACGAGGAGGATTTTGATGGCTAGTATCACGAATATGAATACCTCTGGGGCATATGAAATTTCCAGGTGTCTGTGGCAACTGTGTTGGCCATTCGCTTCTTCAGTGGCAAAATCTGCTGGATTTATCTGCAGAGCAGGTAAGTGAGTCAAAATCGCTCTCACTATATGGCTGCTATTGGTATCCCTTTTCTTCCCTGTTCCTCCTAGCCACCTCTATCTGTCAGCTTTTGCAGTGTGGGTGGAGTGAAACTAAAGCAGAACCTTGGAGCAATGTCCTGAAAGGTTGGGAAAGCTGGTTGCTCACCCTGCCCCTCCTTTCCTGGCAAGGAAAACACTTTCTGGTTGAGAAGTTCCCTCCTGGTGCTGTGCAATGTCAGCTTGGGGGAAGGAATGATGCAGGTAAAATGAAGTTGTCTTCTTTCTGTTCTTTTGT
Organism: Callorhinus ursinus; assembly: GCF_003265705.2. Classification (NCBI taxonomy): domain Eukaryota; kingdom Metazoa; phylum Chordata; class Mammalia; order Carnivora; family Otariidae; genus Callorhinus; species Callorhinus ursinus. The sequence continues at coordinate 322,534 of NW_027397140.1, forward strand.
GGTTATTCTCAGGTTTTTTGTTCCACAGTGTTGCTAAAGTTTTTTACGCAGACTCCAGACCTCTCCCAGAACTGTTTCTCTTCATAGATAACTGTCCAATCATTGATCTTTGTGAGGGGATAGAGAGTGGATTCCCACACATCACCATTTTGGTGACATCATGTTTTTTTCCTGGCTTTTCACCTCCTTGATGGCATTCTTTAAAACACAAAAGTTTTAAATTTATATAATGCCCAATTTATCTATTTTTCTTTTGTTGCTTGTGCTTTATGTGTCAAATCTAGGGAAACACTGCCTAATCCAATGTCACAAAAATTTATATCTTTTCTTCAAGAGTTTTATAGTTTAAGCTTTTAAATTTAGGTACTCGATCCCTTTTGAGTTAATTTTTTATATATAGTGTGCACATGGCTGGGAGTATATGTACATGTAGGAGTATAACTTGATTTATTTGCATTTGGATACCCAGTTGGATCAACACTTACTGAAAAGACTGTTCTTTCCTTATTAAATTGTCTTTAACCATTGGTAAAAATCTGTTGACTATAAATGTTAGGGTTTATTTCTGGAATCTCAATTTTATTTTATTGATATATATGTCTATCCTTAACTCAGTACCACACTGTTCTGATTACTGTAGTTTTATAAAATGTTTTGAAATCAAGAAGTGTGAGTCCTCCAGCTGTGTATTTATTTATCATGACTGTTTGGGCTATTCTGGGTCTCTTGCATTTCTATATGAATTTTAAGATCAGCTTGTCAATTTCAAATGATTCTGATAGAGATTGCTCTGAATCTGTAGATGAGTTAGTATCATCATCAACAATATTAATTCTTGTTAATATGTGAATATGGACCATTTATTTAGAATTAATTTCTTTCAAAGATATTTTTATGGTTTCAGAGTGAGTTTTATACTTCTTTTTAAAAATGTATTCTTAAGTACTTTGTTTTCATACTATAATTGAATTGTTTTCTTAATTTCATTTTTGGCATGCTCACTGCTACTGTATACAGATACAATTGATTTTTGTATATTGATCTTATATCCAGTACCCTTGCTGAACTTATTAGTTCTGATAGTTTCTTAGCAGTTCCATAGAATTTTCCATATACAAAATCATGTCGGTTCTAACAGAGATAGTTTGACTTCTTTCTTTCCAAACAAGATGGCTTTTAATTCATTCTCATTCATTTAATTTGCCTGCCCAACTATATTGGCTGGAGCCCTTGGTACAATGCTGAATATAAGTGGCAAAAGTAGATGTCTTGTTCCTGATCTTAGGGGGAAATCATCCAGTCCTCAACCATTAAGTATGATGTTAGCTGGGGGGTTTTCATAGAGATACTTTGCCAGATTAGGAAGTTACCCTTTATTTCTAGCATTTTTTTTAAGTAGGCTCCATGCCCAGTGTGGAACCCAATGCAGGGCTCGAAATCACGACCCTGAGATCAAGACCTGAGCTGAGATGAAGAGTTGGATGTTTAACCAACTGAGCTACCCAGGTGCCCTTCTATTTCTAGCATATTGATTTGTTTTCATCATGAAGGGGTGTTGAATTTTATAAAATGATTTTTATATGTCTACTGAAATGTGTTTAACCTTTATTCTATTGATGAGGTGTATTAACTTACTCTGATGCTAAATCTACCTTGCATTCTTGAGATAAATCCCACTTGGTCATGGTGTATAATCCTTTTTATATATTGAATTCAATTGGCTAGTATTTTGTTGAGGATTGCTCCATCTATATTAATAAGAAAATTGATTTGTAGTTTTCCTTTCTGGTGATTTCTTTGGTTTTGTTACAAGGTAATATTATCTCAGAGAGTGAGTTGGGAAGAGTTCCCATCTTTCCTATTTTTTGGAAGAGTTTGTGAAGAATTCTATTAATTCTTCTTTAAATGTTTGAAAGAATTCATCAGTGAAACCACCTCTACCTCAACTTCTCTTTTTGGAAGTTTTTTTTTTTTTTTTTTTGCCAATTCAATCTCTTTATTTGCTCTAAGTCTATTTAGATTTTCTATTCTTAAAATATTTTCAGTAGCTTGAGTCTTTCTAAGAATATGACCATTTTGTCTAAGCTATCTAATTTGTTGGCATACTGTTATTCATCTTATTTGCTTATAATTCTAATTTCTGTAGAGTTGATGGCAATATCCCCCTTTTGTTCTTGATTTTAGTAACTTCAGTCTTCTCTGTCAATCTAACTGAAGGGTTATCAATTTTGTTGATCTTTTCAAAGGACAATCTTTGGATTTTTCTGCTTTTCACTATTTATTTCTAGTCTCTATTTCATTTATTTACTCTAATCTTTATTATTTCCTTCTTTCTACTTCCTTTGGGTTTAGTTGGCCCTCTTAGATTGTTGATTTAAGATCTTTCCTTTTTTTTTAATACAGGCATTTATATATATAAATTTTCCTCTGGGTATTGATTTAGCTGAGTCATGTGAGCTTTGGTGAGTTGTCTCCCCACTTTTATTCATCTCAAAGTATTTTCTAATTTCCCTTGTAAGTTTTTTGACCCATTGGTCATTTAGTAGTAAGTAGTTTAATTTCCACATATTTGTAAATTTCACAAATTTCACTGGTTTTGCTTTCTGATTTCATTCTATTATAGTTAGAGAAAGTACTTTGTATGGTTTCAATCCTTTCACATTTATTGATTTTTTTTTATGGCCTAGCATATGGTCTATCCAGGAAAATGTTCCATATACACTTGGAAAGAATTCTACCACTATTGGGTGGAGTGTTCTACAGATGTCTATTTTGTCTACTTGGCTTATGGCATCATTCAAGTCTTCTATCTCCTTCTTGATCTTTTGCCTAGTTTTTCTATCCATTACTGAAAATATTTGGATATTTCTATCCATTATTGAAAGTTGTAACTATTATTGTTGAATTATCTGTTACTCTTTATTCTTTTCAAGTATGTTTCTTATATTTTGAAGCTCTGTTTTTAGGCGCATATTTGTTTATAATTGTTATGTCTTCCTGATGGATTGACCCTTTTGTCATTATAAGATGTCTCTATCAGTAATAATATTTTTTGTTTTACAATTTATTTTGTCTGATATGTAGCCTCTCCAATTTTCTTATGCTATTGTTTGCATAATATATTTCTTTTCCTTCCTTTTATTTTCAGTTCATTTATATCTTTTAATCTAAAGTGTGTTGTGTAGACAGCATATAGTTGGATCATTATACAGCCTGACAAACTCTGCCTTTTTAAAAAAATATATTTTTATTTATTTATTTCAGAGAGAGAGAGAGAGAGAGAGAGAGAGAGCAGGGGTAGGAACAGAGGGAGAGGGAGAGAGAGAATCCCAAGCAGACTCCGCACTGAGTGCAGAGTCTGATGCCGGGCTAGATCCCACCCCTGAGATCATGACCTGAGCCAAAATCAAGAGTCGGACTGAGACACCCAGGTGTCCCTAATTTCTGCCTTTTTACTGGATTGTTTTATCCACTGACATTAAATATTTTTAATGATATTGTTATTTGTGTGTTTGCCATTTTACTTTTTATTTTCTACATTTTGTTCCCAATTCTTCACTTACTGCCTTCTCTTACATTAAGTGAATTTTTCCAGTGTAACAGTTTAGTTCCTTATTGATTTTTTTCACCATATTTTTTTGTTATTTTTTAGTGGTTTCTCTAGGGCTTATCAGAATACATTTCAAATTGATACTAAATTAACCCCAGTGAGACACAATGTTACTCCTCTATAGCTCAATTTCTACTTCCTTCTTTTTGCACTATTTTTTTTGTGCTATTTGGGTCTTTTACAAACCCAATAATAAATTATTATAATTATTACTTTATAAAATTTTATATCTATTTTTAAAAAGCTGAGAGAAGAAAGGAGAACACATATATATTTCTAGTTTGTTATATTTAGCAGGTATCCTTTCCAACATTCTTTTTACTTTTGAAATATTTATTAAATACACAGGTATTTATTACATTGTATCTGGTTGCTTATGAGCATTTTATTGAAAATGAGGGTTAATATTAGGGGAATAAATGTGTTTTCTTATGAACAAATTGTCAGTTTTGACTTTTGTCATTTTATCTACTGGTATTTTTCATATTATTCTGACCAATTTAAGAAATTCTTTATGTCGTACCTTTAATTACTGTCATTTTGATTTAATCTTTTTCACAAATTATTTTTTTACTGTAGTAAGTTAAACTTCTCATTGTTATTACTTCAAACTTTAGAAATTTCTTATCCTTTTAAGATCTAAAAGACATTCATTGTTTCAAGTTGTAAAACTAAAAATATTTTTCTTATACATAGGCCAGAAACCATGGAAACACAGCTAAACTTTTTTTTCCTCCTCTTTTACAGATTAAACCTCCATAGTACATACCCTGGGTTATATTAGAGATGCAGGCTTATTCAGTGAAAATCAGAGACAGAAAATGTCTACAGCTATATGCAACAGATAATTGGGCACATTAACTTATTGGGCTTTCCATAGCTTTACACAGAACACTGAACCCTCCATTACTGAGCAGGACAACATACTTCAATATATCACTTCAGTCACACACTAGAATAGTATCAATAAACCATTCAATGTTGTATTTGTCTATTTCCACATTTGATGGCCATTCTGTATATAATACTTAATTCGCTTAGATCATATTTTAACGGTGCTATGATTTAAATTGATGATCCTACAAATTGCATACCAGTTTTCCCAACACTATTTATTTAAAGAAAAAAAAATCTCTTTAGACTAGAGACATGACAATTAAATACAGCTCCCAATACTAAACTGGATCTTGTACTAGAAGGAAAAATGATGGTACAAAGGAAAAATAATGGCATAAGTGGTATAAATAAAGGTATAAAGGATAATGGCATAAAATAAGGGTATAATGGATTAACAAAACTGGAATACAGAAGGCATATTAGATACATGTACTACAATGTTAAGTTTATTGAAATTGATCATTGTACTGTGGTTATTAAAAGAATATTTGTAGTGTTAGGAAACACAAATTGATGTATTTAAGGGTGAAGAGTCATGACAGATGTAGTCTCAAAGGATAAAAAACAAAGGAACAAAAAAACCAAAGGAAACACCACATTTATGGTTCTCAACTGGGGGTGATTTGCCCCCTCCCAGGACATTCGTAATGTCTGGACACATTTTTTTTGGGGGGGTATCCTGGCATCTGGCCGCTGGAGTCCAGGGATGCTAACACCCCACAATGCACAAATCAGCCCTCACAACAAAGAATGATCTGGCCTCAAATGTCAACAGTGTTGAGGTTGAGAAACCTTAATACAGAGAAAGCAAATAATGGAGGAAGTGGGATAAAATATTAACAGTAGGTGTGCACAGGTGAGGAGTATATGGGTGTTGTTGTGATTATTCTTTTTTTTTTAAAGTTTTCATTTAAACTCCAGCTAGCTAATATATAGTATAATATTAGTTTCAGGTGTACAATATAGTGTTTCAAAACTTACATACTACAGCCGGTGCTCATCACAACATGTGCACTCCTTAATCTCCATCACCCATTTAACCCATCCCCTGTTTTGATTATTCTTTATCTTGTAACTTTCCTGTAATTTGGAAATTACTTACAAAAAAAAGTGTTTTTAAACTTCTTTTAGAAGTACTATGCTGTGATGATTACTTTATCATACATTGAATCATTACAGACAAAAGTGGACCTCTTTTGGGGCTTCCTCATCTATTTCTAGTCTATTCTATTTCTCTTCTCTATTTCTAGTCTGTCTCCTGAAGACTTGCAGCAGTGAACATTTCTGGTGAGGTGACTTAATTGTCAAAGCCATGAGAATAGTTCTTTGGAATTTAACTAGGCAAGATATTTTAAAATATGCGTATTAAATGTGCAATGTGCAAAGACCCCAGGGTCAGATTATTTATTTGCCTGATGTTTTTTTCAGGAGAACAGATCAAAGAGTGAGGCTGGGCTCTGGGAAGCTACAGCAGTGATTCCCTGAAGTGAGTACCCCTCATGCAATCCAAGCTCTTTAGAGCCATCCAAACACAAAGCAACATCAAGCTACATGTGATATTAGTCTTTTGTTTGGATAAGAACATTCTACAAACACATTTCCAAATGTTAGCCTGTAGAAAACATTTGTGCTTTTTAGGCTACAGGATCTTGAAGCCAAATTGACTTTATTTTTTTTAAAGATTTTACTTATTTGTCAGAGAGAGAGAGAGCATAAGCAGGGGGAGTGGCAGGCAGAGCAGGCAGAGTAGGCAGAGGGAAAAGCAGACTTCCCACTGAGCAAGGAGTCCAATGCAGGACTCAATCCCAGGAGCCTGCGATCACGACCTGAGCCAAAGGCAGCTGCTTAACCGACTGAGCCACCCAGGTGCCCCTAGCCTAACTGACTTTAAAGTACAATTTAAATATATCCATCATAGACACACTTCTCTGAAAGGATCTGGGAATCAGGGGCTCCTGGGTGGCTCAGATGGTTAATCGTCTGCCTTCGGCTCGGGTCATGATCCCAGGGTCCTGGGATTGAGCCCCACATCGGGCTCCCTGCTCGGCAGGAAGTCTGCTTCTCCCTCTCCCACTCCCCCTGCTTGTGTTCCCTCTCTCACTGTGTCTCTCTCGGTCAAATAAATAAATTAAAAAAAAAAAAAAGGAATCTGTCTAAAATACAGCAGAATACCACTATATAAATGAGTTAGAAACTTGGATTTTATTTCTCTTCTATCATATGTTTCTTAATTTCTTCAAAGTAAAACAGAGTATAAATAGGTTCCTGGAAGGATATGTGTTGAGCTATTCAATAAATGTCTCATAAAATCATTTTTGTAGGTAAACCAAATGTAATACAAAGACTCCACTTATAATGCATGGTGGCTGACAGCATTCAAGTCCCCAATCCTACTTTGCCCTTTGCCCCTGATAAGAAAGCCTGCTAATAACCTCAGACCCTAGTACCCTCAGGCCCTTGGCAATGGGAGAAATTTCAAACCATGCAAGCCCCTGCTGAGGGTGGGAACCTCCACCCGACTCACTTTCTAACTACAATAAAACCCAAAGCCCCACCTCCCTCATATCCCTCCAGACCACACAGAAGCCCTTCTCCTACGCATGGGGATTCATCTGCTGTTAACTGTTATGAGTTATAAATTCTATTTTATACCCATTGGTGCCCATGTGTCATTTGTCCTACCTCCATAGTTTCCCAGGGTGGAGTGGGAGAATTGTTCAGTGTCTGGTAGGGGATGCTAGACACACAAATAAAACACCAATTGACTAGTTTTGCTTAATGATTTCTCAGAATCACTTGCCAAGGCACCAGGAAGACTCTAGTTTCTAGGAAGTCTTCCAGGGCAAAGACCAGGAGAAAGACAGAATCACATTCACTAATGTCCATGCATAAGTTAGGGTCTGAAATATACTAAAGCAAATTTCTAAGAGAAGGGTTAATAATTCAAAAAAATAATTTGAAGGATAAAATTAAACCATAGAGTAGAATACTGAAGACCTACCTTCAGTTATAATTTTGCTGTTATTATTTGAATAGAAACATTTAAAATGTAAAGTTTTTTTAAAAATCTAAACTACACATTAAAAACCAAAACACAGAATCCCAATTCTCACCCAAACGGCACTCCAAGGGCACCCAGTGGAGTCACCAGGACTGTGGGGACCGCAGTGTAAGCCAGGAAGTTTCCAATCTGGCCAACAGCCACTGTCAAGAGAATCACAAGAATACCACTTGCAATTACAGCTCTCTTTTAGCAATGATCAGAGTTTAATTTGGCAAGGCTCTGCTCTGAAAGGGCTATTTCTTTTCATTACTGGTGAGGAAGTAAATATGGGGCATCACTTGCATAATAAAGGGTCCTGAAGGCAGAGGACAGCAGGCCCCAGAGCATCATGACCCAACAGGTCAGGAGTAGTTTCAGCCCTCTGTGGAAATTCCCAAACTAAATGGCAGTGACTGACAATGGGTGCAACAAAGTATATTTCCACTCTCTCCTTCACACATTCTCCTTTTAAGACTGATCATGTAGAATTTCCTGTCGTCTCAATGGCCTGGAATCTACTCCAGTATAGACTAGTGGGCCACAGTGACATGCTGCTCATACACCAGCTGGAGAAACTACTGCCTGCACGGGACTGCACCCAGAGCTAGACCAAGACAGATCTTAACGATGAGCTCCTCAATGAAAGGAAACAACATCCACTAGACAACGTCTCACCTCGAAGACAATGTGTGACAAGTAAACCTCATGATATTTCTAGATTATTTAATACAATTTTTCTTTATATATTTAGGGTTCCAAACCCCAATTTTATTATTTATTTTTATATGACAGCACATAACCTGTGCACATGACCTCTTTTATACAATAGTACATGATCCTGTACTGAAGGCTAAGTGAAGAAACTCTCCTTTGTAAAATCAATTATGTTCACCAAAACATGAAATTTCACGAAATATCAACAGCATGACTAAAGATGAGTAAGCAGGAGCTGTTTTAGTTTCTTTGGGCCCAGGACAGTCTGAGCTGGACTATATTCAGAGCTAACTGCAGGCAGTAGGAGCCTCTATCTCCCCCACCAATGCCTCCCACCCTGGTCCTCATCCCAAAGAACGAAGCCACACTCATTCCACCTCCTCCAGATCTGCCAGAAGAATGACTGATCTTAAGAAAGAAAGCACACCAAGCTTTTCACCACACTGGGTACTTACTTGCAATTGTGCCTGCCCACCACACAATGTCTGTTAAATAGGAGGTACCTATGAAAGAGAGATAAAAATGTGAGAAAAGTACAAAGCAAGAGGTTTAAAAACTATATACTTAAAAAGGAGTTTTTACATGAAAATAAAATTGAGAAAATGAACGCCATACTGCTTATTCACCCTTTAAAGAATTGCTAAGTTAGTCTATAAATAGCAGCATGAGAAACCATTAAAAGTGGCAAATACAGATATTTTTTGCAATGAACACAAGCTGACCCAAACAACAAATGAAACCTTTATAAAAAGCTATTTTTGGCTCATCATACCACCCAGAGACACAAATATTCTTTGGCATAAAGTTTTATGTTGAAGTCCAGTTCTCTCATGCATTTACTGCAACCCATTTATGTGATAATTTATGAGCATAGGGTTCAATGACTTGGTGCTTAAGCAGGTTACATAATTTTCATAAAATAGAACCTTTATGATATGGCTCTTTTTTCAACCATTTGGGCAGCAGACTTTTTCACTCACTCAATGATTTGACATTTTACACAGTCTCCTAATATTCTCTTAGGTTACCGTCATATATCCCCATGCATAGCCAGACAGAAACATGAGCAGATGCCCAGGCCTCCCCATCAGATGGGTCCCTCTTCCTGCCTGTATGACAGGAACCTTCAGCAAGATAGTCTCCCAACCTTTCAGACACATAGTTGTACTAATCCGGATATGTCAAAATGCTAGTCTGACAGGTTTCTTCACTTCAGATTTAGGTACCAAATTCTAGATTTTAGCCATTTTAACAGGTGTGAGCTGATATCTTATTGTGGTTTTGATTTCTATTTCCTTGATGATGAGTGATGTTGAGCATCTTTCCATGTGTCTGCTGGCCACCACTATGTCCTCTTTTGAAAAATGTCTATTTAGGTCCTCTACCCATTTTTCAACCATATTGTTTGGTATTTTTGGGGTTGAGTTGTATAAGTTCTTTATATACTTCTTTTTAAATTTTATTTTATTATGTTACGTTAGTCACCATACATCATTAGTTTTTGATGTAGTGTTCCACAATTCATTGTTTTTGTATAACACCCAGTGCTCCATGCAATACGTGCCCTCCTTAATACCCACCACCGGGCCAACCCATCCCCCAATGCCCCTCCACTCCAAAACTGTCACTCTGTTTCTCAATTCCACAGTCTCTCATGGTTCATCTCTCCCTCCGATTTCCCCCCCTTTATTTTTCCCTTCCTTCTCCTAATGTCCTCCATGCTGTTCCTTATGCTCCACAAATAAGTGAAACCATGTGATAATTGACTTTCTCTGCTTGACTTATTTCACTTAGCATAATCTCCTCCAGTCCCATCCATGTGGATGTAAAGGATTTTTTTAAAAAAAAAGATTTTATTTAGTCATTTGACAGAGAGAGACACAGCAAGAGAGAGAACGTAAGCAGGGGGAGTGGGAGAAGGAGAAGCAGGCTTCCCGCTGAGCAGAGAGCCAGATGCGGGGCTTGATCCCAGGACCCTGGGATCATGACCTGAGCTGAAGGCGGACACTTAATGACTGAGCCACCCAGGCACCCCCATGTTGATGTAAAAGCTGAGTATTCATCCTTTCTGATGGCTGAGTAATATTCCATTGTATATATGGACCACATCTTCTTTATCCATTCATCTGCTGAAGGGCATCTTGGCTATTTCCACAGTTTGGCTATTGTGGACATTGCTGCTATGAACATTGGGGTGCATATGGCCCTTCTTTTCACTACATCTGTGTCTTTGGGGTAAATACCCAGTAGTGTAATTGCTGGGTCAAAGGGTCACTCTGTGTTTAATTTTTTGAGGCACATCCATGCTGTTTTCCAAAGTGGGTGTACCAACTTGCATTCCCACCAACAGTGTAAGAGGGTTCCCCTTTCTTCACAACCTCTCCAACATTTGTTTCTTGCCTTTTCGATTTTTGCCATTCTAACTGGTGTAAGGTGGTATCTCAATGTGGTTTTGATTTGAATTTCCCTGATGGTTAATGATGAACATTTTTTCATGTGTCTGTTAGCCATTTGTATGTCTTCTTTGGAGAAGTGTCTGTTCATGTCTTCTACCCATTTTTTGACTGGATTATTTGTTTCTTGGGTGTTGAGTTTGAGAAGTTCTTTATAGATCTTGGATACTAGCCCTTTATCTGTAGTGTCATTTGTAAATATCTTCTCCCATTCTGTGGACTGCCTCTTTATTTTGTTGACTGGTTCTTTGCTCTGCAGAAGCTTTTTAACTTAAGTCCAAAAAGTTCATGTTTGATTTTGTTTCCCTTGACTTTGAAGATGTATCTTGAAAGAAGTTGCTGTGACCAATGTTGAAGAGGTTACTGCCTATGTTCTTCCCTAGGATTTTGATGGATTCCTGTCTCACATTGAGGTTTTCATCCATTTTGAGTTTATCTTTGTGTACGGGGTAAGAGAATGGTCGAGTTTCATTCTTCTGTATATAGCTGTCCAATTTCCCAGCACCATTTATTGAAGAGACGGTCTTTTTTCCATTGCATATTCTTTCCTGCTTTGTCAAAGATTATTTGGCCATAGAGTTGAGGGTCCATATCTGGGTTCTCTATTCTGTTCCATTGGTCTATATGTCTGTTTTTCTGCCAGTACCATGCTGTCTGGGTGATTACTGCTTTGTAATATAGCTTGAAATCGGGCACGTGATGCCCCCAGCTTTGTTTCTCTTTTTCAACATTTCCTTGGTGATTCGTGGTCTTTTCTGATTCCATACAAATTTTAGGATTGTTTGTTCCAGCACTTTGAAAAAATGTCATTGGAATTTTGATTTGGGATGGTGTTGAAGGTATAGATTGCTCTGGGCAGCATAGACATTTTTAACAATGTTTATTCTTCTGATTCATGAGCATGCAATGTTTTTCATTTTTGGGTCTTATTCAATTTCTTTCGTAAGTGTTGTGTAGTTCCTAGAGTATAGACCCTTTACCTCTTTTGTTAGGCTTATTCCGAGGTATCTTATGGTTTTTGGTGCTACTGTAAATGGAATTGTTTCTCTAATTTCTCCTTCTACAGTTGCATCGTTAGTGTATAAGAAAGCAACTGATCTCTGTGCATTGATTTTGTATCCTGCCACATTACTGAATTGCTGTATGAGTTCTAGTAATTTGGGGGTGGACTCTTTTGAGTTTTCCACATAAAGTATCACGTCATCTGTGAAGAAAGAGAGTTTGAATTCTTCTTTGCCAAGTTGGATACCTCTTATTTCTTTTTGTTGTCTGATTGCTGTTGCTAGGACATCTAGTACTATGTTGAACAATAGTGGCGAAAGTGGGCATCGTTGACGTATTCCTAATCTTAAGAGAATGTCTCTCCTCTTTTCCCCATTGAGGATGATATTCGCTGTGGGTTTTTCATAGAAGGATTGTATGAAATAGAGGAATGTTCCCTCATCTCTATACTCTGAAGAGTTTTAATCAGAAAAGGAGTTTCTGTCAAATGCTTTTTCTGCATCAATTGAGCGGACCATACGGTTCTTCCCTCTCCTCTTATTAATGTGTTCTATCACACTGATTGATTTGCAAATATTGAACCACCCTTGCATCCCAGGGATAAATCCCACTTGGTTGTGGTGGATGATCCTTTAAATGTATTGTTGGATCCTATTAGCTAGGATTTCATTGAGAATTTTGGAATCCATATTCATCAGGATATCAGTCTGAAATTCTTTTTGATGGGGTCTTTGCCTGGTTTGGGGATTAAGGTAATTCTGGCCTCACAGAATGAGTCTGGAAGCTTTCCTTCTGTTTCTATTTTTTGAAACAGCTTCAGGAGAATAGGTATTTCTTTTCTGAATGTTTGGTAGAATTCTCCAGGGAATCCATCAGGCCCTGGACTCTTGTTTTTTGGGAAGTTTTTGATCACTGCTTCCATCTTGTTACTGGTTACTGGTCTATTCAGGTTGTCAATTTCTTCCAGTTTGTCTTGGAAGTATACAGGTTTCCAGGATGGCATCTATTTCTTCCAGGTTGCTTAATTTATTGGCATACAGCTGTTGATAATAATTTCTAAGAATTGTTTCTATTTCCTTGGTGTTAGTTGTAATCTCTCCCCTTTCATTCATAATTTTATTAATTTGGGTCCTCTTTTCTTTTGGAGAAGTCTGGTCAGTGATTTATAGATCTTATTAATTCTTTCAAAGGACCAGGTTCTAGTTTCGTTGATCTGATCTACTGTTTCTGGTTTCTAACTCATTGATCTCTGCTCTAATCTTATTTCTCTTCTAATGTGTGGCTTAGGCATCACTTGTTAATTTTACTCTAGTTCTTTAAGGTGTAAAGTTAGTGAATTCAGGATTTTTCTATTTTTTTGAGTGAGGCTTGGATGGCTATATACCTTTGCAGTATCCCATAGGTTTTGACTGATGTGTTTTCATTGTCATTGGTTTCCATGAATTGTTTAAGTTCTTCCTTGAATTCTCAGTTGACCCAAACATTATTGAGCAGAGTGGTCTTTAGCTTCCAAATGTTTGAATTTCTGCCAAATTTTTTCTTGTGATTGAGTCCTCTTTTAAAGCATTGTGGTCTGAGAATATGCAGGGAATAATCTCAATCTTTTGGTATTGGTTGAGACCTGATTTGTGACCCAGGATGTGGTCTATTCTGGAGACAGTTCCATGTGCACTTGAGAAGAATGAGTATTCTGTTGTTTTAGGGTGGAATATTCTGTATGTATCTATGAGGTCCATCTGGTCCAGTGTGTCATTCAAAGCTCTTGTTTCTTTGTTGATTTTCTGCTTAGATGATCTATTGCTGAGAGTGGAGTACTGAGGTCTCCTGCAGTTAATGTATTGTTATCAATATGACTATTTTGGTTAACAGTTGGCTTAGGTAGATGGCTGCTCCCATGTTGGGGTTTAAGATATTTACAATTGTTAGATCTTCTTGTTGGATAGACCCTTTAAGAATAATATAGTGTCCTTCTGTGTCTTTAACTACAGTCTTTAGCTTAAAATCTTGGGGTGTCTGGGTGGCTCAGTCATTGGGCGTCTGCTCTCGGCACGGGTCATGATCCTGGGGTCCTGGGATCAGGACCCACATCAGGCTCCCTGCTCGGCAGGAAGCCTGCTTCACCCTCTCCCACTCCCCCTGCTTGTTCCCTTTCTCGCTGGGTCTCTCTCTGTCAAATTAAAGAAGAAATCTTTAAAATCTAATTTATCTGATGTAAGAATTGCTACCCCAGCTTTCTTTTGAGGTCCGTTGGCATGGAAGATGGATCTCCATCCCTTCACTTTCAGTCTGGATGTATCTTTAGGTTCAAAATGAGTCTCTTGTAGACAGCATATGGATGGGTCCTGTCATTTTATCCAATTTGCAACCCTGTGCTGTTTCACGGGAGCATTTATGACATTCACGTTGAGAGTGATTATTGAAAGATATGAATTAATTGTCATCATGTTGCCTGTGAAGACGTTGTTTTTATAGATTGTCCCTGTAAATTTCTGTTGTATATCACTCTTGGGGTCTCTCTCCTTTTATAAAGCCCCCTTAATATTTCTTGCAGGGCTGGCTTAGTGGTCACATATTCTTTCAGTTTCTGCTGGTCTTGGAAGCTCTGCATCTCTCCAGCCATTCTAAATGACAGCCTTGCTGGACAAAGTATTCTTGGCTGCATGTTCTTCTTGTTTAGTACCCTGAACATGTCTTGCCAGCCCTTTCTGACTTGCCAGGTCTCTGTGGATAGGTCTGACATTATTCTGATGTTCCTCCCTCTGTACGTAAGGAATTTCTTCCCCCCAACTGCCCTTAAAATGGTTTCCTTGATTCTAAGATTTGCGAGTTTTACTATTACATGCTGGGGCACTGGTCTGTCTTCCTTGATATTGGGAAGCATCCTCTTTGCCTTTAGGACACAAATGTTTGTTTCATTCCCCAGATTAGGGAAGTTCTCAGCTATGATTTGCTCAAATGTATCTTCTAGTCCTCTCTCTCCAGCCCCCCTCAGGGATCCCGATAACTCTGACACTGGAACACTGGATGGGGTCACTTATTTCTCTGATTCTATTTTCAGGGATTTTGAGTTGTTTTTCCTGGCCTCTTTTGCCTTTTTGTATATTGATTGGTCTTCTAGGTCACTAATTCGTTCTTCTGCCTCGCTTACCCTAGCTGTTAGATTATCTAGATTAGATGGGATCTCACTGATAGCATTTTTAAGTTCTGCCAATTCAGCTTTTATTTCTGCCCTTAGAGACTCTATGTTGCCATTAATTGATTTCTCCATTCTAGCTATTGTCTTCACAATTCCTAGTCTGAATTCCATCTCCGACATCTTGGTTATATCTGTATCCATTTGTAAATCTGTGGCAGAAGTTACAGTCTCTGAGTCTTTCCACTTTTGGGTGTTCCTCCTCCTAGTCATTCTGTTGAGGGGTGGTTGAGGGAATGTACAGAGTCTAAATTATTGACCACAACCCAAGCAAGATGCACCTGTTTTATAGGGACCTTAGGGTAGTTGGCTTCTTGTTCTTCCAGCCTGCCTTCTGGGGGAGGGGCCTGCCGCACTGTTACTCTGGCAACCCTTTTTGGGCAGAGTTGTCCTGCCCCCTGTGGGGGGTGGGAATGGGCTCAGTGAAAACCAGTCTTTTGGGGCTTTTGTTCTCTGGTGGCTTTGTGTGTCTCTTCAGAGTCAGAGCAAAAGAGACTTTCCAACCCTCTGCCTCAGAGCAGAGAAATCGCAGTCTGTTCTTCAATGAGCTCTCCAGGCCACACTATCTCCGTTTCTGTCTGTGCTGCTATAAACTGCAGCGTCCAGGGTTGTGCGCCCCTCAGCAGTGCTCCCAGTCCTTGCCTCCAAGTCGGGGCACATCTCTGCCCTTTGTGCTTCTAAAACTGCCAGCCACCCCCAGTTCACACGTGGAGCCTTGCCACTCTGGTTTCAGTCCAGGGGGCTGCCCTAAAGTCCTTTCCCCGGCACTACCAGACTGCAAGTCTGTGCCCGGCCCCCAGAACAGGAGGCTTTTGCACTCCTGTGTTATTTCACCTTCCTGGCGCCAGCGCTTATGGCAGCTCCCACCCCCTTCTGTTTATCTTTGGATATGTGCCCATGGAATCACGGCTCCCCGCTTCATACCTCGAAACCAACTGCCTGCAATATTCTCTTTGTAGAAATCCAGATCTATCTTCTTACATCTCAGGCTGATTTCGTGAGTATTCAGAATAGTCTGGTAGATATCCAGCTCAATTCCAGGGACTGGTTGGAATGGGGTCCCCTACTCCTCTGCCATCTTTTCCTGAACCCCGCTCTTTATATACTTTGGATATTAACCCTTATCAGATATATCATTTGCAAATATGTTCTCCCATTAAGTAGTTGATGATATTATAATAGCATTGTAACTGGGGCAGATGGTAGCTATACTTATGATGTACATAGCATAATGTATAAACTTGTCAAATCACTAAGTTGTATACCTGAAACAAATGTATCATTCTGTGTCAACTATGCTCAAATAAAAAAAGTAACCCTGTAGTTACTTTTGTAGGGAAATTATTTTTTGAAAAATCAAGTACCTAAATCTAATTGGACATTTCAATTCTTAGGAATTCAGTATAATAAACACAAGAATTCAGCTTGCTTCATGGAGGAACAGAGCTATAAATATTACAATAAGTTCTTAAAAAAAATAAAATTGGGCTAATAAGTAATGACAGAGTAGGAAGAATGGTGAGTTAGAGTATCACTATTTGTCAACAGCACAATAAAAACCAATTTAGGCAAGAATCATCAATGGATACTAAAACAAGTAGATAAAAGTTTGTTAAGGAATATAGTATTACCATATACTCTCCATTTATCACCTCTACCAGTCTCTCATTAATTATGAAGAGAAAAACTTATCTTTACAGTACTCTGTAGAACCTGATTGACACCACCTTAACCAAGTGGTCAAAGTCAACATCATCAGCAATGGGACAAACCAACATCCCCATGCCTCCTGAGACGATGCACTGAGAAGGATATAACATCACATCTGTGGTATTCCTGTCAAAATGCATCACTTGAATCTAATCATAAGGAAACTGTGAAACAGGCTATGAATTTGCTGGCTTCCACTCTTCCAAAAAGGCAAGGTCCTAAAGACAAAGAAAGGCTAAAGGACTGTTGCAGATAAAGAAAACTAAGAAGGCATGGTGACTCAACACACAAGATGCTAAATGGAAAAAAAAGGTTGCTATAAAGGACGGTATTGGCACAACTGGCAAAATCTGAATTTGGACTGTTGTAAATAAAAGACCTCCCAAACCCCTTCTCTTTCTACAGGAGAATGTGACTCAAGGTTCAATTTCTGGCTCTAGGAAGCTGATAGCTATGTGGCCAGAGGAAAGCACCTAGAAATGACTTTTTATGGACAAATGGCACCTGACTAGAAGCCTGGTGAACACCTGGTAGAGATCCTATCACTTGGACTCCCCTGAGTCCAATATCTCTGGGAACAAGCATGTCTGGCGGGGCTTGGGAGTTCTGCCTCTGTGACTTTAACAGGGCTCATAAGGCACGGCTGCTGTAGCAATGCCCGCTGCAGCTCAACATCCAGGCCCCTGAGACATGGTCTGCCTCTGCTGCCAACCTCCAGCAGGAAAGGGCATGACACTGGCTAGGACTCCTTTCTTGTGTCCCTTTGAGTGTGTCTGAGGCAAATGTGGACCACGTTGTCCTGTAAGTAGGAAAGTACAACTGAGTCTAAGAAAGCCTCCTCCCAGTAAACATTGTAGAATAATTATCAGCTATTAGTACAGAATCCATCTTGAATTTCCTGAATGTGCTAATCACACTGCATCTATTTAAGAGAATTTCCTGGTACATGCATGCTGAATTTTTAAATTTAAAAAAAAATTTTATTTTAAGTAGGCTCCACACCCAATGTGGGGCTTGAACACATGACCTTGAGATCAAGAGTCACATGCTCTATCGACTGAGCCAGGCAGGCACCCCGCATGCTGAATTTTAAGGATGCAAGTTCATTCATATTTCTTGCAGGACTGGCTTGGTGGCTAACTGAACATAATGAAAAAAAAAAAAAAGAAGAGGAAGAAGAAGAAGTTGTTGAAGGATGCAAGTTCATAAAGTCCACTTCCAGAATGCTGATGTGAGCAGCCCCGTGGACCAGTTGCCAGTGAAACAACAATAACTGGAGAATAAAATATTAAAAATATTTTTCAAGTCTCTGAAATTGTTCTAAGAGCATATAGCAAATGAAGAAACATGTAGTCAAGAAAAATACTAAATCTCAGCGAGAAAAGTGTGAGTCCTTTGAACATTAGCTAAGACCCGCTGCTTCTCTCCCCCACTGCAGTTCAGCTTCACAGAAGCTCCACTCCAGACTGGTGACGAAGAAAACGGGGTCCCCTCTCCCCTTAGTTCTCCATCACCAGGAAGAGCAGTCCTTCAGCATTTCTCCCCCTCCCCAAGTTGAAGAGGCTAAATATCTTGTTAGTGCATCCAAGAGTTTGGGGGCTTCTTTCCCCAACCCAGCCCCTACCCAGAGGCTCTACCCCTGGCACGACAGTCCCTGATTGTCCTGTTCCAAGCTTGAAGGTAGAGTAGAGGTCTCATGCCTGGAGAAGCCAGCAAGATCAGAGGCTACCAACCATTCCCAATAACTAGTCTCAACTAATATACCTGCCTGGAGACAACTGGACAAGACTGTGAGGCAATTTATGCACCAGAACACTGTCAAAGTAACAGACTAGTCATCCAGCAATTAGTAGAGCCTAACAGCTGGATGTAATACCCAATGAGACAGATAAGAGAAAAATCAGAGAGAGAAACAGTCAAAGATAGCCCAGCTAATCATCCCAAATAAAGATGTATATAGTCAAGACTGTAAACTCTGAGGTGTGCCATTACAGGCTTCACACTGCAAGGGAAATAGACTTTACCAAAATACTCCACCCAGGTCACTAAACAAATAAACAAGCAAACAATAATCCACAGAGAGGGAGAGGGGAATCAGATTCCAGAATTGTTACCATATGTTACCTAAAATGCCCAGATAGCAACAAAATTCACGAGACAACAACAACAAAACAAACAACCCAATTCAAAAATGGCCAAAAGACTTGAATAGACACTTCTCCAAAAAAGATACACAAATGGCTAATAAGCACATGAACAGATGCTCAACATCACTGATCATTACGGAAACACAAAAGTCAAATCCCTCTCACTTCACACCCATTACAGTGACTACTAAAAAAAAAAAAAGTGTTGGTGAGGATGTGGAGAAATTGGAAACCTTGTGCATTGATGGTAAGAATGGAAAATGGTGCAGCCACAGTGGAAAACAGAATGGTGGTTACTCAAAGAGTTACATATAGGATCATCATATGGTCCAGCAATTCCACTTCTGGGTATATATCCCAAAAGAACTGAAAGCAGGGACTTGAACATTTATTTATTTGTACACCATGTTCACACCAACTTTATTCACAGTAGACAAAAGGTGGAAACAAACCAAGTGTCCTTCAACAGATGAAGGGACAAATGGATGGACAAAATAAAATGGACATGGTGCTATTTGTTATACATGAAACAGCAGTAAGCAGCACAAGAAAAACAGTTATTCAGCCTTAAAAAGGAATGAAATTCTGATACAATCTGTAACATACATGAATCTGGGAAACAATAATGCCAAGTGAAATAAGCCAGTCAAAATATGACAAATATTTTATGAGTGCACATACATGAGGTACATAGAGTAATCACATTCATAGAGAGAGAATGTAGAACAGTGATTACCAGGGGCTGGGAGTGGGAATGGGAGTTATTGTTAAATGGGTACAGTGTTTTATAGAGGGATTATGAAGAAGTTCTAGAGATGGATAGTGATGACATTTAACACAACATAAATATATTTACCACTACTGAGTTGTACAATTAAAAATGGTTAAAATAGTAAATTTTATGGCATGCATATTTTGCCACAACAAAAAAATAGCTAGAGGAAGAGAGGCCTGAAAATGTTAAGCCCCTATCATCTTGAGGTATGAACTGACTGATTTAAGAGCTTCCAACATCCTGAGTCATAAACCAGAATGCCCATGGCAGGAGTGCCTGGAGCCTTCATAATATCTGCAGTCCACCTCACACTGATACTATTGCCATTTAGTGGTCCTTGAGCCCTAGACCATTGGGGTCTCTTATAACTTAGATGCTATTCAACTTCAGGAGGAGCAATTGCTGGGTGAGGGGCCATCTCTAATCAAACCAATGCAGGCTATGCGTCTTGATGTGAAAATCGTGTCTTTCAAAATTTTTTTGGTGTTCAAATGTACGAAGAAGATGGTTATAGGGACCATTTTGCAGAGATTGTGTGTGTGTCCTTCATAGTCTGTCTTCATCTTTTTCCTCGTAGGTCTCTCAGGGGTTAAACAGTATCAGGAAGAAGCAAAGCAAGTTTTTCTGCTTATTCTACATGTTGGAAATGAGGAACATCTTATGTTCATGAGTAAGCTATTGTTTACTGATGTCATGATTATAGAAAAAATACTCCTGTTCCTTTTGTTACACATGAAACAGAAGCGAAGAATAGAAGATAAACTATAACTAACAACTTGAATGATGTTGGTTTCTATTGCATTAGGTGTAAAAGTTGAGAGAAAAATAGTGTTGAGGAGATGACAAGGTCATGTAATAAAAAGAAGAAACAAACAAACAAACAAAAAAACCCCAAAACCAAGACATGCAAAAAAGCCAGAAAAATGTGACCTATGTGTATGTATATATATATATACACATATACATATACATATACATATACGCCCAGGGAAAGTGCAAGCAACAAAAACTGCCTGCAAGAAAACCTAGACATTAGACTTAAAAAAAAATTTCAAATCATCCATTAAAAATACTTTCAAACTGGAATTAAAGTAAACACTTTATATGTTCAAATAACTAAAGTATGCTTAAAGAAGTAAAGGAACAGAAGGGCAGAGCAAGATGGCGGAGGAGTAGGAGACCTGGATTTCGTCTGGTCTCAGAAATTCAGCTAAATAGGGATCAAACCATTCTGAACACCTATGAATTCAACAAGAGATCGAAGTAGAGAGTAGCAACCACTCTCTGAACAGAGAAGCGACCACTTACTGGAAGGTAGGACGTGTGGAGAAGTGAATCCGAGGCGATATTCGGGAGGATAGACGGCGGGGGGGCCTACGTCGGCAGCTTCTGGCAAGTGCTAGAGCCGCAGAGCACAAAATTGGAACTTTTAGAAGTTGGTTCCGCTGAGGGATGTCACTCCAGTGGCTAAGCGGGAGGTGGAAACCTCGCGGGACAGTGTGGACTCAGGACCCTTGGGGTCACGGAGAGACCAGGGGTGCCTGAG
Organism: Callorhinus ursinus; assembly: GCF_003265705.2. Lineage (NCBI taxonomy): Eukaryota > Metazoa > Chordata > Mammalia > Carnivora > Otariidae > Callorhinus > Callorhinus ursinus. The sequence continues at coordinate 343,624 of NW_027397140.1, forward strand.
TGTGGCAGAGCTCCCAGGTATCAGAGCGGGGAGGCCGGCTGCAGAGACGGAGCCGAGGCACGGGCTCTGAGCTCGGGGTGGCCATAAAATGTGATCCGCAGCCCAGTTGGGCCACTGCGCCTCCAGCAGGGACCCAACAAGCAGCAAAGCTGGGAAACTCCCCTCCCTCCCCCAGGAAGAGCGGCGCGGGAGTGCACCGCAGGGATGTGCTGGGTTTGGAGACTCCACATGGGGTCGGGTGCCAGAGATACAAATGCTCGGTCACAGGCCGGGTGAGCACGGAGTGCGGCCAGAGACCAGGGAGACGGGAGTGATTGACTGCTTTTCTCTGGGGGCGCACTGAGGAGCAGGGCCCCGAGTTCTCGGCTCCTCCCAACAGAGAGTGGGAGGCCACCATTTTCACCCTGGTCCTCCAAAGCTGTGCCGAGAGCTTACGGGGAACAAAATCTCCTGAGAGCAAACTGGAGCAGCTTGCTTAGCCCAGACCGACAAGGGCGGGGCAATTCTGCCTCTGGCAAAGACATTTGGGAACCACAGCAACAGGCCTCTCCCCCAGAAGATCAGCATGAACAGCCAGGAAGCCAAGACAAAGTTTACCGATCAAGGAGAACAGGAGAACTCCAGCACTAGGGGAATACTGCACACAGAATTCATGGCTTTTTTACCATGATTCATTACTTTTTCAAAGTTAATTTTTTAATGTTTTTTTTTAATTTTTCTTTTTCCCTTTTTCAACCAACATCTTATCAATCCCTTTTTTAAAAAAACATTTTTTGTTTTTCATTTTTAGAGTCATATTTTATCCCTTCATAGCAGTTACCCTTATTTTTGGCATATATGTTCTTCTCTCTTTAAAATTTTGATATAAAGTTTCTTCTAACAGATCAAAATATACCCTAAATCACTAGTGTATGGCTTTGTTCTAGTCTCCTGCCTGATCACAGTCTCTCACATTTTTTTTAAATCTTTTTCTTTCTTCTTTCAAACAACTTCTTATCAATTCCGTTTATAAAACCTTTTATAATTTTCATCTTTACAGTCATCTTCCATCCCTTCATTGTATCAACCCTTATTTTGTACATATATAAGTCTTTCTTCCTTTAAAATTTTAGGAGGCACTTTCTTCTAACAAACCAAAATATACCCAAAATCTAGTGTGTGGCACTGATCTATGCACTAGCCTGATCATATTTGATCATATTCTGTTTTTTTTGTTTTGTTCTGTTTTTGTTTGTTTTTATCTTTCTCTTTTTCTTTTTTTTTTTCCCTCTTTCTTTTTTCTTTCTTTCCCTTTCTTTTCCCCTGGTTTCAGGTCTTTTCTGATTTATATAGAGTGTACTTGCTGGGGACGATGTCAACCTGTTAGCATTTTCTGCTCTCATTCATCTCTTCTCCTCTGGACAAAATGACAAGATGAAAAAAATCACCTCTGCAAAAAGAACAAGAGGTAGTACGGTCTGCCAGGGACCTACTCAATACAGACATTAGTACGATGTCAGACCTAGAGTTCAGAATCAAGACTTTAAAGATACTAGCTGGGCTTTCAAAAAACGTGGAAGTTATTAGAGAAACCCTTTCTGGAGAAATAAAAGAACGAAAATCTAACCAAGTCGAAATCACAAAGGCAATTAATGAGGTGCAATTAAAAAGAGGGGCACTAACTGCTAGGATAAATGAGGCAGAAGAGAGAATCAGTGATATAGAAAACCATATGATGGAAAATAAAGAGGCTGAGAAAGAGAGATAAACAAGGACAGGACCACGAGGGCAGAATTCGAGAGATAAGCAATACGATAAGACGAAACATTAGAGTAATTGGGATCCCAGAAGAAGAAGAAAGAGAGAGGGGCAGAAGGTATATTGGAACAAATTATAACAGAGAACTTCCCTAATGTGGGGAAGGAAACAGGCATCAAAATCCAGGAGGCAAAGAGAACCCCTCTCAAAATCAATAAAAATAGGTCAACACCCCGACATCTAACACTAAAACTTATGAGTCTCAGAGACAAAGAGAAAATGCTGAAAGCACCTCGGGAGAAGAGATATATAACCTACAATGGTAGAAACATTAGATTGGCAACAGACCTCTCCACAGAGACCTGGCAGGCCAGAAAGGACTGGCATGATATCTCCAGAGCACTAAACGAGAAAAATATGCAGCCAAGAATACTATATCCAGCTAGGCTGTCATTGAAAATAGAAGGAGAGATAAAAAGCTTCCAGGACAAACAAAAACTAAAGGAATTTGCAAAGACGAAACCAGCCCTAAAAGAAATATTGAAAGCGATCCTCTAAGCAAAGAGAGAGGCTAAAAGCAGCACAGATCAGAAGGGAACGGAGACAATATACAGTAACAGTCACCTTACAGGCAATACAATGGCACTAAATTCATATCTTTCAATAGTTACCCTGAATGTAAATGGGCTAAATGCCCCAATCAAAAGACAGAGGCTATCAGATTGGATTAAAAAAGAAGACCCATCAATATGCTGTCTGCAAGAGACTCATTTTAGACCCAAAGACACCCCCAGATTGAAAGTAAGGGAGTGGAAAACCATTTACCATGCTAATGGACACCAAAAGAAAGCTGGGGTGGCAATTCCTATATCAGACTAATTAGATTTTAAAACAAAGACTGTAATAAGAGATGAGGAAAGACACTATATCTTACTTAAAGGGTGTATCCAACAAGAAGATCTAATAATTGTAAATATCTATGCCCCTAACATGGGAGCAGCCAGTTATATAAGGCAATTAATAACAAAAGCAAAGAAACACATTGACAAAAATACAGTAATAGTGGGGGACCTTAACACCCCCCTCACTGAAATGGACAGCCCATCTAAGCAAAAGATCAACAAGGAAATAAAGACTTTAAATGAAACACTGGACCAAATGGACTTCACAGACATATTCAGAACATTCCATCCCAAAGCAACGGAATACACATTCTTCTCTAGGGCCGATGGAACATTCTCCAGAATTGATCACATCCTAGGTCACAAATCACGTCTCAACCGGTACCAAAAGATTGGGATCATTCCCTGCATATTTTCAGACCACAATGCTTTGAAACTAGAACTCAACCACAAGAGGAAAGTCGGAAAGAACTCAAATACATGGAGGCTAAAGAGCATCCTACTAAAGAATGAATGGGTCAACCAGGAAATTAAAGAAGAATTAAAAAAATTCATGGAAACCAATGAAAATGAAAACACAACGGTTCAAAATCTTTGGGATACAGCAAAGGCAGTCCTGAGAGGAAAGTATATAGCAATACAAGCCTTTCTCAAGAAACAAGAAAGGTCTCAAATACACAACCTAACCCTATATCTAAAGCAGCTAGAGAAAGAACAGCAAATAAAGCCTAAACCCAGCAGGAGAAGAGAAATAATAAAGATCAGAGCAGAAATCAATGAAACAGAAACCAAAAGAACAGTAGAACAGATCCACGAAACTAGGAGCTGGTTCTTTGAAGGAATTACCAAGATTGATAAACCCCTGGCCAGACTTATCAAAAAGAAAAGAGAAATGACCCAAATCAACAAAATCATGAATGAAAGAGAGATCACAACCAACACCAAAGAAATACAAACAATTATAAGAACAGATTATGAGCCACTCTATGCCAGCAAATTAGATAACCTGAAAGAAATGAGTGCAATCCTAGGATGTATCAACTACCAAAATTGAAGTAGGAATAAAAAGAAAATCTGAACAGACCTATAACCACTAAGGAAATTGAAGGAGTCATCAAAAATCTCCCAACAAACAAAAGCCCAGGGCCACATGGCTTCCCAGGGGAACTCTACCAAACATTTCAAGAAGAATTAATACCTATTCTCCTGAAACTGTTCCAAAAAATAGAAATGGAAGGAAAATTCCAAACTCAGTTTATGAGGCCACCATTACCTTGATCCCAAAACCAGACAAAGACCCCATCAAAAAGGAGAATTACAGACCAAATCCTTGATGAACATGGATGCAAAAATTCTCACCAAAATCCTAGCCAACAGGATCCAACAGTACATTAAAAGGATTATTCACCATGACCAAGTGGGATTTATCCCTGAGCTGCAAGGTTGGTTCAACATCCACAAATCAATCAACGTGATACAATACATTAACAAAAGAAAGAACAAGAGTCACATGATCCTCTCAATAGATGCAGAAAAAGCATCTGACAAAGTACAGCATCCATTCTTGATCAAAACTCTTCAGAGTATAGGGATAGAGGGTACATACCTCAATATCATAAAAGCCATCTATGAAAAACCTACAGCGAATATCATTCTCAATGGGGAAAAGCTGAGAGCTTTTCCCCTAAGGTCAGGAACGCAGCAGGGATGTCCACTATCACCACTGCTATTCAACATCGTATTAGAAGTCCTAGCCACAGCAATCAGACAACAAAAAGAAATCAAAGGCATCCAAATCGGCAAAGAAGAAGTCAAACTCTCACTCTTTGCAGCAATATGATACTATTTGTGGAAAACCCAAAAGACTCCACCCCAAAACTTCTAGAACTCATACAGGAATTCAGTCAAGTGGCAGGATATAAAATCAATGCACAGAAATCAGTGGCATTCCTATACACCAACAAGACAGAAGAGAGACCAATCAAGGAGTCGATCCCATTTACAATTGCACCCAAAACCATAAGATACCTAGGAATAAATTTAACCAAAGAAGCAAAGGATCTGTACTCAGAAAACTAAAAAATACTCATGAAAGAAATTGAAGAAGACACAAAGAAATAGAAAAACGTTCCATGCTCATGGATTGGAAGAACAAACATTGTGAAGATGTCAGTGCTACCTAGAGCAATCTACACATTCAATAAAATTCCCATCAAAATACCATCCATTTTTTTCAAAGAAATGGAACAAACAATCCTAAAATTTGTATGGAACCAGAAGACACCCCGAACAGCCAGAGGAATATTGAAAAACAAAAGCAAAGCTGGCGGCATCACAATTCCGGACTTCCAGCTCTATTACAAAGCTGTCATCATCAAGACAGTATGGTACTGGCACAAAAACAGACACATAGATCAACGGAACAGAATCGAGAGCCCAGAAATGGACCCTCAACTCTATGGTCAACTTATCTTTGACAAAGCAGGAAAGAATGTCCAATGGAAAAAAGACAGTCTCTTCAACAAATGGTGTTGGGGGGCGCCTGGGTGGCTCAGTCGTTAAGTGTCTGCCTTCGGCTCAGGTCATGATCCCAGGATTCTGGGATCGAGTCCCATATCGGGCTCCCTGCTCCGTGGGAAGCCTGCTTCTCCCTCTCCCACTCCCCCTGCTTGTGTTCCCGCTCTCGCTGTGTCTCTCCTCTGTCAAATAAATAAATAAAATCTTTAAAAAAAAAAAAAAAAAACAAATGGTGTTGGGAAAATTGGACAGCCACATGCAGAAGAATGAAACTGGACCATTTCCTTACACCACACACAAAAATAGACTCCACATGGTTGAAAGACCTAGACGTGAGACAGGAGTCCATCAAAATCCTAAAGGAGAACACAGGCAGCAACCTCTTCGACCTCTGCCACAGCAACTTCTTCCTAGACACATCGCCAAAGGCAAGGGAAGCAAGGGCAAAAATGAACTATTGGGATTTCATCAAGATAAAAAGCTTTTGGACAGCAAAAGAAACAGTACACAAAACCAAAAGACTACCGACAGAATGGGAGGAAATATTTGCAAAGGACATATCACATAAAGGTCTAGTATCCAAAATCTATAAAGAACTTATCAAACTCAACACCCAAAGAACAAATAATGCAATCAAGAAATGGGCAGTAAACATGAACAGACATTTTTCCAAAGAAGACATCCAAATGGCCAACAGACACAGGAAAAAGTGCTCAACATCGCTCGGCATCGGGGAAATCCAAATCAAAACCTCAATGAGATACCACCTCACACCAATCAGAATGGCTAGAATTAACAAGTCAGGAAACGACAGACGTTGGCGGGGATGTGGAGAAAGGGGAACCCTCCTACACTGTAGGTGGGAATGCAAGCTGGTGCAACCACTCTGGAAAACAGTATGGAGGGTCCTCAAACTGTTGAAAATAGAGCTACCATAGGATCCAGCAATTGCACTACTTGGTATTTACCCCAAAGATACAAACGTAGGGATCCGAAGGAGTACGTGCACCCCAATGTTTATAGCAGCAATGTCCACAATAGCCAAACTGTGGAAAGAGCCAAGATGTCCATCGACAGATGAATGGATAAAGAAGTTGTGGTATATATACACCATGGAATATTATGCAGCCATCAAAAGGAATGAGATCTTTTCTTTTGCAACAATGTGGATGGAACTGGAGGGTTTATGCTGAGTGAAATAAGTCAATCATAAAAAGACATGTATCAGATGACCTCACTGATATGAGGAATTCTTAATCTCAGGAAACAAACTGAGGGTTGCTGGAGTGGTGGGGGGTGGGAGGGATGGGGTGGCTGGGTGATAGGCATTGGGTAGCGTATGTGCTATGGTGAGCGCTGTGAATTGTGCAAGACTGTGGAATCACAGATCTGTACTTCTGAAACAAATAATGCAACATATGTTACGAAAAAAGAAAAAGAAGAAGATAGCAGGAGGGGAAGAATAAAGGGGAGTAAGTCGGAGGGGGAGACGAACCATGAGAGACAATGGACTCTGAAAAACAAACTGAGGGTTCTGGGGGGGGGGGGAATGGGTTAGCCTGGTGACGGGTATTAAAGAGGGCACATTCTGCATGGAGCACCGAGTGTTATGCACAAACAATGAATCATGGAACACTACATCAAAAACTAATGATGTAATATACGGTGATTAACATAACAATAAAAAATTTTAAAAACTAATGATGTAATGTATGGTGATTAACATAACAATAAAAATTTTTAAAAAATGAAGTAAAGGAACAACTTAACAAATAGAGAATATAAGAAATGATTTTTCTACAAAACCCAAACTGAAATTCTGGAGTTGAAAAGTACAATAACTAGAATGAAAAAAGAAATCAATATCACATTTCAATATTCCCGGCAGTAGAGTCAATGAATTTGAAGACAAATTGATAAAAGATCATACATTCTAAAGAGAAAAAAAAATTAAAAAAATGAACAGAGAGGCGCCTGGGCAGCTCAGTCGTTGAGTGTCTGCCTTCGGCTCAGGGCATGATCCCAGGATCCTGGGATCAAGCCCCGCATTGGCTCTCTGATCAGCGGGAGGCCCACTTCTCCCTCTCCCATTCCTGCTTGTGTTCCCTCTCTCGCTGGGTCTCTCTCTGTGAAATAAATAAATAAATAATCTTAAAAAAAAAAGAAAGAAAAATGAACAGAACCTTAGAGAAAGGTGACAGACACCATTACACACTTCAACAGAGTCATAATGTTACTACTAGAAGGAGAGAAAAAAAAAATAGTAGAAAAAATGCTCAAGAAAAAAAGGGCTGAAATTTATCAAATGTGATGAAAATCCAAAAAGCTCAACGAACTCCAGAGAGTTCCAAGCACCCGTCACATGTTGCTAACAGTGCTCAAAGATGAAGAGAAAATTTTTTAAAAAGCAACAGAAAAATGATAATATGCAAGAGAATCTCAGTAAGATTAACAACAGATATCTCAGCAAATTTTAATTAAAATTAAAATTTAAAATGTTTAATTACAAAACGGAAATTTGTTCTTCTTTCTCACCTTAACCTATCTGAAAAGCTATGGGATAAATATGCATATAACTGTGTTGTTGGATCTATAACATAGAATTGTAATATATTTGACAATAACAACACAAAGGATGTGGGTGTGAGTAGTTTTATGACTCAAAGTGTACATAGTAAGAGTAAGAACATGGTAATTGATACTCTGAATGCCATAAAAATAAAGAAAATAAGGAATGATAAATAAGCAGGTTACATATAGAACTCTATAAATCTATTATTTGCTTTTCTTTGTAAGCTTTTTAAAAATTTTTTATTTAGGGGCGCCTGGGTGGCTCAGTTGGTTAAGCGACTGCCTTCGGCTCAGGTCATGATCCTGGAGTCCCGGGATCGAGTCCCACATCGGGCTCCCTGCTCAGCAGGGAGTCTGCTTCTCCCTCTGACCCTCTTCCCTCTCATGCTCTCCATCTCTCATTCTCTCTCTCTCAAATAAATAAAATCTTAAAAAAATTTTTATTTAAATTTAATTAACACAGTGTATTATTACATTCAGAAATAGAATTTAGTGATTCATCAGTTGCATACAATACCCAGTGCTCATTACACCAAGTGCCCTCCTTAATGCCCATCACCCAGTTACCCCATCCCCACACCCACCTCCCTTCCAGCAACCCTCAGTTTGTTTCCTATAGTTAAGAGTTTCTTATGGTTTGTCTTCATCTCTGATTTTGTCTTATTTTATTTTTCCTTCTCTTCCCCTATGTTCATCTGTTTTGTTTCTTTTTAAGTCACATATGAGTGAAATCATCTGATATTTGTCTTTCTCTGACTGACTTATTCTGCTTAGCATACTATCCTCTAGTTCCATCCACCTCATGGCAAATGGCAAGATTTTATTCTTTTTGATGACTGAATAACATTCCATTATATATATATATATACAAATAGAAAATATAAGAAATGATTTTTCTACAAAACCCAAACTGAAATTCTGGAGTTGAAAAGTACAATAACTAGAATGAAAAAAGAAATCAATATCACATTTGATTATCACATATATATATATATATATATATACACCACTTCTTTCTCCATTCATCTCTCAATGGATATCTGGGTTCTTTCCATAGTTTGCCCATTGTGGACATTACTGCTATAAACATTGGGATGCATGTGCCCTGTTGAATCACTGTTTGTAAACTCTGAATAAATACCTAGTAGTGCAATTGCTGGGTCCTAGGGTAGCTCTATTTTTAACTTTTTGAGGAACCTCCATACTGTTTTCCAGAGTGGCTGCACCAGTTTGCATTCCCACCAACAGTGTAAGAGGGTTCCCCTTTCTTCACATCCTCACCAATATCTGTTGCTTCCTGAGTTGTTAATTTTAGCCATTCTGACTGGTGTGACATGGTATCTCATTGGAGTTTATGTGTTCTTTGGAGAAAGGTCTGTTCATGTTTTCTGCCCATTTCTTCACTGGATTTTCTGTTTTTTGGGGTGTTGAGATTGACACGTTCTTTATAGATTCTGAATACCAGCCCTTTATCTAGGACATTTGCAAATATCTTCTCCCATTCCGTAGGTTGCCTTTTAGTTTTGTCGACTGTTTCCTTTGCTGTGCAAAAGGTTTTTATCTTGATGAAGTCCCAATAGTTCATTTTTACTTTTGTTTCTCTTGCCTTTGGAGATGTGTCTAGAAAGAAGTTGCTGTGGCCAAGGTCAGAGAGGTTACTGCCTGTGTTCTCCTAGAGGATTTCGATGGAATTCCTGTCTCACAATTAGGTCTTTCATCCATTTTGAGTTTATTTTTGTGTATGCTGTAAAACAGTGGTCCACTTTCATTCTTCTGCCTGTAGCTGTCCAATTTTCCCAACACCATTTGTTGAAGAGACTGTTTTTTTCCCATTGGATAGTTTTTCTTGCTTTCTCAAAGAGTAGTTGACCATAGAGTTGTGGGTCCATTTCCGGGTTTTCTAATCTGTTCCATTGATCTATGTGCCTGTTTTTGTGCCAGTACTGTGCTGTTTTTATGACTACAGCTTTGTAATACAGCTTGAAATCTGGAATTGTCATGCCACCAGCTTTGGTGGTCTTTTTCAACATTCCTCTGGCTATTTGGAGTCTCTTCTGGTTCTATACACATTTTAGGATTGTTTGTTCCAGCTCTGTGAAAAATGCTGATGGTGTTTTGATAGGGATTGCATTGAATGTGTAGATTGCTTTTGAATACCATAGACATTTTAACAATATTTGTTCTTCCAATCCATTAGCATGGAATGTTTTTTCCATTTCTTTGTATCTTTCTCAATTTCTTTCATAAGCGTTCTATAGTTTTCAGAATACAGATCCTTTACCTCTTTGGTTAGGTTTATTCCTAGGTATCTCATGATTTTCGGTGCAATTGTAAATGGGATTTATTCCTTGATTTCTCTTTCTGCTGTTTCATTGTTAGTGTATAAAAATGCAACTGATTTCTGTGCATTGATTTTATACCCTGTGACTTTGCTAAATTCCTGTATGAGTTCTAGCAATTTTGGGGTGGAGTCTTTTGGGTTTTCTATAATGAGTATCTGTGAAGAGTGAAAGTTTGACTTCTTTCCTGATTCAGCTGCCTTTTATTCCCTTTTGTTTTCTGGTTGCTGAGGTAGAACTTCCAGTACTATGGTGAACAACAGTGGTGAGAATGGACATTCCTGTCATGTTCCTGACCTTAGAGGAAAAGCTCTCAATTTTTCCTCATTGCATATGATATTCACTGTGGGTCTTCTGTCATGGTTTTTATGATACTGAGATATATTCCCACTATCCCTATATGGTGGATGGTTTTTATCAATAAAGAATGCTGTATTTTGTCAAATGCTTTTTCTGCATCTACTGAGAGGCTCGTAAGGTCCTTATCCTTTCTTTTATTAACGTGGATAACACACTGAATGATTTCTGGGTGTTGAACCACCACTGCAGCCCAGGAATAAATCCTACTCCATCACGGTAAATAGTCCTTTAAATGTACTGTTGGATCCTATTAGCTAGTAACCTGGTGAGAATTTTTGCATCCATGTACATCAGGAATATTGGTCTGTAATTCTTTTTATGGTGTCTTTGTCTGGTTTGGGGATCAAGGTGAAGCTGGCAACATAAAATGAGTTTGAAGTTTTCCTTCCATTTCTATTTTTTGGAACAGTTTCAGAAAATAGGCATTACTTCTTTAAATATTTGGTAGAATAACTCTAGGAAGCCACCTGGCCCTGGACTCCTGTTTGTTGGGAGATTTTTGATTACTGCTTCAATTTCTTTGCTGGTTATGGGCCTGTTCAGGTTTTCTATTTTTTTCCTGTTTCCGTTTTGGTAGTTCATGTTCCTTTTCTTTTCTTTTTTTAAGATTTTATTTATTTATTTGACAGAGACACAGTGAAAGAGGGAGAATAAGCTGGGGGAGTGGGAGAGGGAAAAGCCGGCTTCCCACCGAGCAGGGAGCCTGATGTGGGGCTCGACCCCAGAACCCTGGGACCGTGACCTGAGCCGAAGGCAGACGCCAAACAACTGAGCCACCCAGGCATCCCTGGTAGTTTGTTTCTAGGAATGCATCCATTTCTTCCAGATTGCCTAATGTTGGCAAATAATTGCTCATAATACTTATAATACTCTCTTCTAATTGTTTGTATTCCTTTGGTGTTGGTTGTGATCTCTCCTCTTTCATTTATGATTTTATTTATTCTTTATTTCTTTTGATAAGTCTGGCTAGTAGTTTATCAATCTTATTAAATCTTTCAAAGAACCAGCTCCTAGTTTTGTTGATCTGTTCCACTGGTTTTTTTATTTCTATATCATTGATTTCTGTTCTAATCTTTATTATTTCCTTCCTCCTGCTGGATTTAGGCATTATTTGCTGTTCTTTTTCCAGCTCCCTCAGGTGTAAGGTTAGGTTATATATTTGAGACTTTTCTTGCTTCTTGAGGAAAGCCTGTACTGCTATATACTTCCCTCTTAGGACTGCCTTTGGTGCATCCCAAAGATTTTGAACTGTCGTGTTTTCATTTTCATTTCTTTCCATGTATTCTTTTTAATTCTTCTTTAATTTCCTGGTTGACCCATTCATTCCTTAGTAGGATGTTCTTTAACCTCCAAATATTTGGGGTCCTTCCAAATTTCTTTTTGTGGTTGGCTTCAAGTTTCATAGCATTGTGGCCTGAAAATATGCATCGTATGATCTCAGTCTTTTTGTACCAGCTGAGACCTGATTTGTGACCCAGTATGTGCTCAATTCGGGAGAATGTTCCCATATGCACTTGAGAAGAAAGCTGCTTTAGGATGAAATGTTCTGAATATATTGGTGAAATCCATCTGGTCCAGTGTGTCATTCAAAGCCCCTTCTTCCCTGTTGATCTGCTTAGATGATCTGTTCATTGCTGGGAGTAGGGTGTTAAATTCCCCTACTATTATTGTATTATCATCAATGAGTTTCTTTAAGTTTGTTATTAATTGATCTGTATATTTGGCTGCTTCCAAGTTAGGAGCATAAATATTTAAATTGTTAGATCTTCTTGTTGGATAGACCCCTTTCTTATGATATAGTGTCCTTCTTCATCTCTTATTATAGTCTTTGGTTTAAAATCTAGTTTGTCTGATATAAGGATTTCTACTCGTTTTCTTTAGACATCCATTAGCATGATAAATGGTTTTCCACCCCCTCAATTTCAATCTGGAAGTGTCTCTGGATCTAAAATGAGTATCTTGTAAATAGCATATCAATGGGTCTTTTTTTTTTATCTATTCTGGTATCGAAAGTCTTTTGATTGATACATTTAGTCCATTTACATTCAGAGTAATTATTGAAAGATATGAATTTAGTGCCATTGTAAATTGTAGTACCACCTGTAAATTCACTGTTTCTGTAGATTATTTCTCTTCCTCTCTAGTCTGTTACTTTTGGGCTTTCTCTTCGCTCAAAGGATACCCTTTAATATTTCTTGCAGGGCTGGTATAGTGTTCACAAATTCCTTTAGTTTTTGTCTTTCCCGGAAAATCTCATCTCTCTATTCTGAATGACAGCCTTGCTAGATGATGTACTTTTGGCTACATATCTTTCCCATTTACACACTGAATATATCATGCCAATCCTTTCTGGCCTGCCAGGTCCCTGTGGATAAGTCTGCTGCCAACCTTATATGTCTACCCTTTAGCTTAAGGACCTCTTGTCCCAAGCTGCTTTCAGAATTTTCTCTTTGTCTCTGAAATTTGCAAACTTCACTATTAAATGTTGAAGTATTGACCTATTTTTATTGATTTTGAGGGGAGTTCTCTGTACCTCCTGGACTTGAATGCCTGTTTCCTTCCCCAGATTAGGGAAGTTCTCAGCTATAATTTGTTCAAATAAACTTTCCACCCCTTTTTTCCACTCTTCATCTTCTGGGACTCCTATAATATGGATATTATTTTGCTTTATGAAATCGCTTAGTTCCCTAAGTCTACCTTCATGATCTAATAGTTTTCTTTCCCTCTTTTTTTTTTTTTAAAGACTTTATTTATTTATTTGACAGAGAGAGACCCAGCGAGAGAGGGAACACAAACAGCGGGAGTGGGAGAGGGAGAAGCAGGCTTCCCGCTGAGCAGAGAGCCCGATGCAGGGCTCAGTCCCAGTTCCCTGGGATCATGACGTGAGCCCAAGGCAGACGCTTAACGACTGAGCCACCCAGGCGCCCTTCTTTCCCTCTTCTTTTCAACTTCCTTGTTTTCCATCATTTTATGTTCTATATCACTGATTAGCTGCACTGATCCATTCACTCTCATTTTTATGGCCTCCACTTGGGACTGCCTCTATGCAATAGCATTTTTCATTTTGGCTTGACCAGATTTTAGTTCTTTTATCTCTATAGTAAGGGATTCTCTAGTGTCATCTATGCTTTTTTCAAGCCCAGCTAGTATCTTTATAATCATTGTTCTAAATTCTAGTTCAGAGGGGCACTTGGGTGGCTCAGTCAGTTAAGCATCTGCCTTCGGCTCAGGTCATAATCCCAGGGTCCTCTCCCGCTCCCCCTGCTTGTGCTCTCTCTGTCAAATAAGTAAAATCTGTAAAAATAAATTAATTAATAAATCAATTAATTCTAGTGTAGACATCTTACTTATATCCATATTGATTAAGTCCCTGCCAGTAAGTACTATCTCCTGTTCTTTCTTTTGGGGTAAGTTTCTCCATCTCCTAATTTTTTTCCAGAAAATAAAAATAGAAAGAAAAAGAAAACAACAATAACAAAAAAACCTAGCTCCTGGATGTGTTCTGGTCTGCTTGTTAAAAGAAACTAGATCCCAAAATAAGAAATATATATGTAAATTACATACAAATATTATATATTACATATAAATAAATATATATATTACAGTGAAAGGACACAAAAAACTAAAAAATATGTAACATATATACAAAAATAAAAATTAAAAAAAATGAAAAATAACTGAGAAAATAAAATAACTGAAAAAATAATACTAAAAGACTAAACAATAAAAATACAAAGAATGCCAAGATCTGAAGGTTTGCAGCCCTCTATGGTCAGTAAAATTGGTGACAGCGAGTTGTTTGTGCTGGTTTTCTGGGGGAGGGGTCTGTTGCACTGATTCTCAGGTGGACTTGCCCTAGTGGAAATGCTTTTCCAGGGCACAGGGAGGCCGGGCTTGTTGTAAGCAGCTCCAGACTCTACTAGGTGGCGCTGTTTTGCTCCCTGAAGGCCTTCAGCACTGAAGGGAAGGATGAATACAGCTGTGCTGTCTCTCTAGCCCCAGAGCTGAAAATTCACGCCCCCCCCCCACTCTTCAGTAAGCCCTCACAGAAAAGAAGTCACTCTGCCTCCCCTGTTGCCATCAGAACTCTGCTTACCCAGCCTGTGATCCAGTGTTTTTATCTCAGGCATGCCACTGAGTTTCAAAACTCCAAATTTTAGGGACTCCCACAGAGTGAACCTGCACTGTTCCCCCTGGGGGAGGGAGGGGGGCCTCTCCACACTTCTGCCCTTTGCTGGACCCCTCCCAGAAAACGGCCCTACGACCACACAGCAGTTCGCAGTTTATGGCAATACAGAGCAGAAAGCCAGCACCTAGAAACACTGTTCTCAGCTAGCTTCCATGCTCCTATGCCTGGAAACTCTGTCAAACTCAGGCACCACCCGTTCTTCTTGGGACCCCAGGGATCCTGAGACCACGCTGTCATACCTAGGATTCCACCTCACTCACTACCTAAACACCTTTAAGCCAGGCACATGCCCCAGTAGACTTATTTTGCACTCTGCTGTTTATAATACTTTGTAGTAGCCTCCTTAAGCAGGCTCCTTCTCCGCTGACGTATCCTAAGCTATATCACACTGGATTCAAGTCTCCACACCTCCTATCTTCCAAATGGTGGTCGCTTTTCTACTTGTAGACTTGCAGCATTTGTTTTCTCAGATCTCTAATTGATTTCTTGGGTGTTCAGAAATATTTGATAACTATCTAGTTGTATTTGAGGGACAAGACAAATTAAGGTCCCCTACTCCTCCGCCATCTTAACTCCTCTCTCTGTTCTATTTCTATACACTAATAACGAACTAGCAGAAAGAGAAATTAAGGAAATAATCCCATTTACAACTGCATCATAAAGAATATCTAAGAGTAAATTTAACCAAGGAGGTGAAAGATCTGCACTGTGAAAACTATAAGACACGCTGAAAGAAACTGAAGATGACACATACAAATAGAAAGATACCCTGCTCATGTATTAGAAGAATATTGTTAAAATGTGCATACTCAAAACAATCTACAGATTCAATATAGTCTCTATCAAAAATATTAATGGCATTTTTCACAGAAGTATTACAAAGGATCTTAAAATTTGTATGCAACCACAAAAAAACCCAAATAGCCAAAATGTTCTTGAGAAAGAGCAAAACTGGAGGTATCATGCTCCCTGATTTCAAACTATACTACAAAGCTATAGTAATCAATACAGTACAGTACTGGTGTGCAGGCACACACACACACACACACACACACACACACACACATAGACACATAGATGAGCAGAATAGAGGGCAAGTTATAAACCCACGCTTACATGGGCAATCTACAACAAAGGAAACGAGTATACAATGGGGAAAAAAGTCTCTTGAATAACTGGTGTTGAGAAAACTGGTCAGCTACATGTAAAAGAACATAACTAGACCACTTTCTTACACCACATACAAGGGTTAACTCAAAATGGGTTAAAGGCCTAAATGTAAGACCTGAAACCATAAAACTACTAAAAGAAAACATATGCAGTAATTTTGTGGACATCAGACTCCACAATATTTTTCTGGATTATCTCCTCAGGCAAGGGAAACATAAGAAAAAATAAACTATTGGGACTATATCAAACTAAAAAGCTTTTGCATAGCAAAGGAAACTACCAACAAAACAAAAAGGGAACATGATGAATGGGAGAAGATATTTACAAATGACATACCTGATGAGGGGTTAACATCCAAAATATATGAAGAATTCACACAACACCAAAAAACCCCCAATCTGATTTAAAAATGCACAGAGCACCTCAATAGATATTTCTCCAAAGACGACATACAAATGGCCAACACACATGAAAAGATGCTCAACACCCCTAATCATCAAGGAAATGCAAATGTAAACCACAATGAGGTATCATCTCACATTTGTCAGAACAGCTATTATCAAAAAGCCAGAAATAACAAGTGTCGGTAAAGATATAGATAAAGGGAACCCCCATGCACTGCTTGTGGGAATATAAACTGGTGCAGCCACCAGGAAAAACTATATGAAGCTTCCTCAAAAAATTAAAAACAGAGCTATCATATGATTCAATAACTCCACTGCTGGTATTTACCTAAAGAAAACAAAAATACTGGGGGGCGGAGCAAGATGGCGGAGGAGTAGGAGACCTAGATTTCGTCTGGTCTCAGGAATTCAGCAGAATAGGGATCAAACCATTCTGAACACCTACGAACTCAACAGGAGATCGAACAGGAGAGTAGCAACAACTCTCTGAACAGAGAAGCGACCACTTACTGGAAGGTAGGGCATGCGGAGAAGTGAATCCGAGGCGATATTCGGGAGGATAGACGGCGGGGGAGGGGCCTCCACCGGCCGCTTCTGGCAAGTGATAGAGCCGCGGAGCACAAAATCGGACCTTTTAGAAGGTGGCTCCGCTGAGGGACGTCGCTGCAGTGGCTAAGCAGGGGGTGGAATCCTCCCGGGACAGTGTGGTCTCAGGACCCTTGGGGTCACGGAGAGACCGGGGGTGCCTGAGTGCGGCAGAGCTCCCAGGTATCAGAGCGGGGAAGCCGGCTGCAGAGACGGAGCAGAGTCGTGGGCTCTCAGCTCGGGGTTGCCATAAACTGTGATCTGCGACCCAGTCGGGGCACGGCTCCCCCAGCAGGGACCCAACAAGCAGCAGATCCGGGGAGACTCCCCTTCCTTCCCGGGAAGGAGCGGTGCGGGAACTACTGCAGGGATCTGCTGGGTTTGGAGACTCCGTGCGGGGTCGGGTGCCAGAGATAGCAACGCTTGATCACAGGCCGGGTGAGCACGGAGTGTGGCCGGAGACCGGGGACACGGGAGTGACTGCTTTTCTCTGGGGGCACACTGAGGAGCGGGGCCCCGAGTTCTCAGCTCCTCCGGGTGGAGACTGGGAGGCCACCATTTCTGCCCTGGTCCTCCAAAGCTGTACCGAGAGCTTGCAGGGAACAAAAGCTCCTGAGAACAAACCGGAGGAGCTTCCTTAGCCCGGAACCGACAAGGGCGGGGCAATTCCGCCTCCGGCAAAGACATTTGGAAACCACAGCAACAGGCCCCGCCCCCAGAAGATCAGCCCGAACAGCCAGCAAGCCAAGACCAAGTTGATCGATCAAGGAGAATGGGAGAACTCCAGCGCTAGGGGAATACTGCACATAGATTCATGGCTTTTTTTTTTTTTTTTACCATGATCCATTATTTCATCAAAGTTAATTTTTGTTGACTGTTTTTTTTATTTTTCTTTTTCCCTTTTTCAAACAACATCTTATCAATCACTTTTTAAAAAAAAAAAACTTTTTATTTTTCACTTTTAGAGTCATATTTTATCCCTTCATAGTAGTCACCCTTATTTTTGGCATATATATATAAGTTGTTCTCTCTTTAAAATTTTGGGGTACAGTTTCTTCTAACAGATCAAAATATACCCTAAATCACTAGTGTATGGCTTTGTTCTAGTCTCCTGCCTGATCACCTTCTCTCCCTTTTTCCTTTTGTTTTTTTTCTTAAATCTTCTTTCTTTTTTCAAACAACTTATCTTACCAAGTCCTTTTATAAAATCTTTTATAATTTTCATCTTTACAGTCATTTTCCATCCCTTCATTGTATCAACCCTTATTTTGTACATATATGTCTTTCTTCCTTTAAAATTTTAGGAGGCACTTTTTTCTAACAGACCAAAATACGCCCAAAATCTAGTGTGTGGCACTGATCTATGCACTAGCCTGATCATATTTGATCACATTCTGCTTTTTTTGTATTGTTCTGTTTTTGTTTTTATCCTTTTTTTTCCTTTTTTTTTCTCTTTCTTTTTTCTTTCTTTCCCTTTCTTTTCCCCTGGTTTCAGGTCTTTTCTGATTTGTATACAGTATATTTGCTGGGGACGTTGTAAACCTGTTAGCATTTTGTTCTCTCACTCATCTAGTCTCCTCTGGACAAAATGACAAGACGAAAGAAATCACCTCAGCAAAAAGAACAAGAGGTAGTACCGTCAGCCAGGGACCTACTCAATACGGACATTAGTACGATGTCGGACCTAGAGTTCAGAATCATGACTTTAAAGATACTAGCTGGGCTTGAAAAAAGCGTGGAAGTTATTAGAGAAACCCTTTCTGGAGAAATAAAAGAACTAAAATCTAACCAAATCGAAATCAAAAAGGCTATTGATGAGGTGCAATCCAAAATGGAGGCACTAACTGCTAGGATAAATGAGGCAGAAGAGAGAATCAGCGATATAGAAGACCAAATGATAGAAAATAAAGAGGCTGAGAAAAAGAGAGAGAAACAATTACAGGATCACGAGGGCAGAATTCGAGAGATAAGTGATACGATAAGACAAAACAACATTAGAATAATTGGGATCCCAGAAGAAGAAGAGAGAGAGAGAGGGGCAGAAGGTATATTGGAGCAAATTATAGCAGAGAACTTCCCTAATGTGGGGAAGGAAACAGGCATTAAAATCCAGGAGGCACAGAGAACCCCTCTCAAAATCAATAATAATAGGTCAACACCCCGACATCTAGTAGTAAAACTTACGAGTCTCAGAGACAAAGAGAAAATCCTGAAAGCAGCTCGGGAGAAGAGATATGTAACCTACAATGGTAGAAACATTAGATTGGCAACAGACCTATCCACAGAGACCTGGCAGGTGAGAAAGGACTGGCAAGATATCTTCAGAGCACTAAACGAGAAAAATATGCAGCCAAGAATACTATATCCAGCTAGGCTATCACTGAAAATAGAAGGAGAGATAAAAAGCTTCCAGAACAAACAAAAACTAAAGGAATTTGCAAACACGAAACCAGCCCTCCAAGAAATATTGAGAGTGGGTCCTCTAAGCAAAGAGAGAACCTAAAAGCAGCAAAGAGCAGAAACGAACACAGACAACATACAGTTAACAGTCACCTTACAGGTAATACAATGGCACTAAATTCATACCTTTCAATAGTTACCCTGAATGTAAATGGGC
>NW_027397140.1:368014-451905 GCF_003265705.2 Callorhinus ursinus
GGGCAAAAATGAACTATTGGGATTTCATCAAGATAAAAAGCTTTTGCACAGCAAAAGAAACAGTCCACAAAACCAAAAGACAACCGACAGAATGGGAGAAAGTATTTGTAAATGACATATCAGATAAAGGGCTAGTATCCAAAATCTATAAAGAACTTATCAAACTCAACACCCAAAGAACAAATAATCCAATCAAGAAATGGGCAGAAGACATGAACAGACATTTCTCCAAAGAAGACATCCAAATGGCTAACAGGCACATGAAAAAGTGCTCCACATCGCTCGGCATCAGGGAAATCCAAATCAAAACCTCAATGAGATTCCACCTCACACCCGTCAGAATGGCTAAAATTAACAAGTCAGGGAACAACAGATGTTGGCGGGGATGTGGAGAAAGGGAACCCTTCTACACTGTTGGTGGGAATGGAAGCTGGTGCAACCCCTCTGGAAAACAGTATGGAGGTTCCTCAAACAGTTGAAATTAGAGCTACCGTTCGATCCAGCAATTGCACTACTGGGTATTTACCCCAACGATACAAATGTAGGGACCCGAAGGGGTACGTGTACCCCAATGTTTACAGCAGCAACATCCACAATAGCCAAACTGTGGAAAGAGCCAAGATGCCCATCGACAGATGAATGGATAAAGAAGATGTGGTATATATACACAATGGAATATTATGCAGCCTTCAAAAGGAATGAGATCTTGCCATTTGCAACGACGTGGATGGAACTGGAGGGTGTTATGCTGAGTGAAATAAGTCAATCAGAGAAAGACATGTATCACATGACCTCACTGATATGAGGAATTCTTATGAAACAAACTGAGGGTTACTGGAGTGGTTGGGGGTGGGAGGGATGGGGTGGCTGGGTGATAGACATTGGGGAGGGTATGTGCTACGGTGAGCGCTGTGAATTGTGCAAGACTGTTGAATCACAGATCTGTACTTCTGAAAAAAATAACGCAACATATTTTAAGAAAAAAGAAAAAGAAGATAACAGGAGAGGAAGAAAAGGGGAGTATGTCAGAGGGGGAGACGAACCATGAGAGATGATGGACTCTGAAAAACAAACTGAGGGTTCTAGAGGGGAGGGGGGGAGGGGGATGGGTTATCCTGGTGATGGGTATTGAGGAGGGCACGTTCTGCATGGAGCACTGGGTGTTATGAACAAACAATGAATCATGGAACATGGAACACTGCACCAAAAACTAATGATGTAATATATGGTGATTAACATAACAATAAAAAATTTAAAAAAAAGGAAAACAAAAATACTAATTTCAAAAGCTATATACACCCATGTTTACTGCAGCATTATTTACCATAGCCAAATTATGGAAGCAACTAAAGTGCCCACTGAAAGATGAATGGATGAAAATGCGGGATGTGTGTGTGGGGGGGTGTAGATAGATAGATACAGATATAGATATACAGATATATACATACATACAGTGGAATATTACTCAGTCATAAGCATGAAATCTTGCCATTTGTGGGAACATGGATAAACCAGAGGGTATTATGCCAAATGAATTAAGTAGGACAAAAAAAGACAAATATAGTGTGATCTCACTTACATGTGGAATCTAAATAACAAAACAAACGAACAAAGAAAATAAAATAGAAGCAGACTCATAAAAAGAAAGAACTATTGCCAGACAGCAGAAGTGTGGGGGGATGGGCAAAACAGGTGAAGAGGATTAAGAAGTACAAACTTCCAGTTATAAAATAAGTCATGGGGACATAAAGAACAGCACAGGGAATACAGTCAGTTATACTTTAATAACTTTGTGTGGTGACAGATGGTAACTAGACTTGTCATGATCATTTTGTAATGTATGTCATATCAAATCACTACGTTGTACACCTGAAACTAATATAACGTTGAATGTCATCCTCAATAAAATACTTCAATAAAAAAATATAGTGAAAAATGACTAAAGGAATTAATAAAACATTATAATAGAAATTTTCACTTTATGCAAATAAAACAATAAATGAGTATACAAACAGAAAGTACATGAAACAAATACAACAAAGAGTAAATGGCATACATAAATCCAACTGTAATAATTAAAATATTAAACATCAGTTGTTTATAGTGTCATTCAAGTCTTCTATTCCTTGTTGATCTTCTGCTTAGTTTTTCTATAAAAACTAGGTAGAATAACTGACTAAATACATTTTTTAAAGTAGGATACTGAAGTCTCCAACTACTATTACTTGATTTTCTATTTCTTTATTATGTTATTTTTGTTTAATGAATTTTGAGACTCTGTTGTTAGGTACATATAGATTTATAATCATTACATCATCCTGATAGATGGACTATTTCATTGTTATAAATGTCCTTTGTTTCTAATAACAATTTTTGTCTTAAAATTCTATTTTGTTTCACATTAGTATAATCACCCCAGTTCTCTTTTGTGTATAAGTAAATATTCTTATTTATTAATTAAAAAAATTGTAAATGTGTATCATTCTACAACATCTTAAAGCTCATTTTTATGGCAGATGAACACAATAACCTACTCAATGACTTTTTAAAGTTCTGTATATGATATAAAAGGATTCTAGGGCCTTTGAAATCAAGGAATCACTCACAATCTTTCCTAGTGGGGAAACACAGAATGTTGGGGGCAGGGAACATCAACTCCTTTCACTGTAATGAATATAGTTTGGTCATCAGTGCTTATGGAGTCAGGGATTGCTGCCACAGCAGTACCTGGAGTGTGAATGACCCTCCTGAAGTGAAAACTGGTCCAAGGATGCCAGTGGCCAATGCAATGAGACCCTCTTTCACTGCTACATTTCCCAGCACCATTGACCACTATACAGCACATGCATTTGGAGGTTTGAAAAAAAAATGTGTTATGAAAATGGGGAGAAACCTGGGATACCAGGTACCAAGGGATGGGGAAATGACAAGCTTCTGGTCACCCTTTTGTCAAAGGGTACAAATCAGCTCCAAATCTTTCAGTCCTTCCACTCACACACTCTAGGGAAGAGCTTGTATTTGCTGAAATCCAAAAGCTGTTTAGATCACCCTCACATTTTAAGCCATTAGGCAAAATTTTTCGGCTTCCATGGATATCAATAAGTTAGATTTTCTATCTGATACCTGTCCCACACCCCTTACTACACACCAATGTGAAGCTCCTCCAGGTGGTCCCCAAAGGCCTCAAACCAGTAGCATCCCTTGTGCTCTGCCTTGAAGGAGGTTCATGGCTCTGCTTACCCATCCACCTGTGCACAGCCTCCTCACGAGCTGGCTACCTCAGGTTCCTTCCTCCTTCTGCAGCCATGAGCTCCTGGGTGCTTGCATTCCATAACAGCCCTTAGCCCCTGTCATAAATAGATACTTTTCTCTTATGTTCTAAGCCCAGTTGGTTTCTACAGTTTCATCTTCAAACATCACTGTACCTAAAGATCCTAGAGTCACTCACCAGATAACCTCAGGAGGCACTCATTCAAGCCTACACCCACACTCCTTTTCCCAGCTGATGCCCAGGACACTTCAAGTCCTCTGGGCTCAGCAAGAACAGAGAGCCACAGAATTGTAGAACATTGGGAGGCTTTTCTGTTTGTCTGTTTAACTACACTCGTGTGTCCTCTACCCTTCACTCCTTAGGTATGGGCTGCAGGAGGTACCAATACCTAAGTTGTATGGGTTTTTGTCTCACATTGGAAAACTTGGGTGCTAACTGGGGGCTGAATGGCTGTTTATGACAGTTGAACTATAAAACAAAGAAATGTTGTGCAAACACAAAAGAGACTTGTCAGGATGATAACATCAATTGGCAGGGACACTGTCCAACCATGGACTTGTGGCTTTTAAAACCTTCCATTTAGTTATGTAAGTGCATCAGAAATATCCTTAAGATATGACCTTCTAGCACAAAATTAGAGATAGCCATCTAGTTTATTTACCTGCTGGATTATAGCACAGAAAAACTGCTTCAGTTCGTATGTGCTCCTACAGCAACAACAGAAGTTGCTGCAAACAGCAAAGCTAGAGTCCATCACTATGTCCTTTACTAATTAATGCCTTGACTTCAAAAAAATGTGTAAAAATATGCCATAGTTTTCAAAGAGTTCTTTAAAAAGGACTAAGAATAAAGAAATTTTCTTTCCAAACACCAACATACCTAGATGAATGTATTAACTAAAATCAATCTGAGCACTACTATTCACTGACTTATACATGGATTTAGTACTTGAAGTCCCTCTGTACATCAATTATTAAATATGTAGAACTTATTTTCCTAAAGAAATAGTTGGGTAGTCTTGAAAAAGAGAAACAAAGTTGTAGGACTTATACCATCTGACTTTAAGATTTACTATAAAAATACATAATCAAGACAGTGTGCTACTGGCATAAGGATAGACATATACAATGAAACAGAACAGAGTTCTGAAAGAGACCCACACATGTACAGTCAAATCACAGACTGAAGCAGCAGTATAATTCAATGGGGAAGTCTCTTTAATAAATGGTGCTGCATCAACTGGATATTGGTAGGGAAAATACTGAACCTTGATTCATGCCTCACCTATACACAAAAGTTAACTCAGGATAGTTTACAGAACTAAAGGTAAAAGATAAAGCTATAAACTACTAAAGGAAAGCACAGGAGAATACCACCATGATGGAGGAGAAACGAAGATTTCTTAGGCAGAAATCAAATCAAAAAGCACCAATGACATAGAAAAAACAAAAAAAGTTACAGAGGTTGGAAGATGGTGGCAGAGTAGGACCCTAGGTTCCCCTCATCCCACGAATACAACTAGATAACTATCTCATCATCCTAAATACCCCCAGGAAATTGACCTGAAGACTGGCAGAATAAACTCCACACTAAATGTAGAGAAGACGCCACATCACTGAAAAGAAGTGCAGAGACATGGTTTGGGAGAGAAACCGTGGCCATTGTGGTGGAGAGAAAGCCACAGTCATGGAGAAGGGTAAGAGACAGGCTAGCATATAGGGGAGCCCTCAGGGAAAACAAATCCCCATAGCAATTGGCTTGGAAGGCAAGAGGCCAAATTTCTTGAGTTCTGGCAACCAACCAGGCTTAAAACCTGGTTTTAAAGGTCATCAGACTTGGCCAGGATAGAGACCAGAAGGCATCCTGCCGGTCTTAGACAGAAGGCGGGCAACAACCCCTGGACATACAGTGTGGAAACAAGCAATCTGAGCAGCGCCTAGGGCACACAGTGGGAAGATTATTCACTCCTTTCAGAGCTCGTCCTGGAAAGACAGTATTCACAGAGAGACCCCTCCAAGAATAAAGGAACTGGCTGGTGCCATTTCCCTCCCCTGCCTCTCATAAGCACAGGGCCACCTGCGGGAACCAGCACAGCCCTGAAACTACCTAACGTGCTTACCCCAAACCCCACCCCCACACACACACTCTGGTGGAACCACCCCTCTCAGTCACCCTTGCCTCAGTCCCAGCACAGCAGGTCCCTACCCCCAGAAGATCAGCCTAAACCCCTGCTCAGACTTTGCCTTCTCGACCTGGGAGGTTTTGCAGAGCCTCGGTTTAGGTGACGGTGGTGACAGGTCTCATTTCACAAACAGACCAGAGCACACCAAATGAAAATGTGCCACATTCAGGCCAGGGACCCAACACTGCCCACAAAAGGCAAAGATAGCTTCTGCAGATGACTGGCCTAAAGGATAAAGCAGCTAGAACAAAACAGCAGAATACATACAGCACACACTGGAGATACTCCTGGAAGTGCCAGGCCCTGGGCAACAGAGGACACCACACTGCAGGGCACTACATGGCCTAGTCTTCATAAGATCATTACTTTCAAGACCAGGAGATGCACAGAGACTCAGAGAAAATGAGAAGACAGAGAAATTTATCTCAAATGAAATAATAGGACAAGTCATGGCCAGAGATCTAAGTAAAACAGACATAAGTAACTAGCCTGATAAAAGAATTTAAAATAACGATCGTAAGGATACTCACTGGACTTGAGCAAAGAGTGGAAGACATGAGTGAGACCCTTAACACAGAAATAAGGCATAACATAGCAGACTATGAAATAAGTCAGGTTGAGAAAGACAAATACCATTTGATCTCAAGGATATGTGGAATTTAAGAAAGAAAACAAATGAACATATTGGAAGGGGGAAAAGAAAAGAAGTCATAAGTGACTCAACGACAGGGAACAAACTGAAGGTTGATGGAGGGAGTGGGTGGGGGATGGGCGAGATGGGTGATGGGTATTAAAGAGGGCACTTGTGATGAGCACTGGGTGTTCAGTGATGAATCACTGAATTCTACTCCAGAAACCAATATTGCACTATATGTTAATTAACAAAATTTAAATTTAAAAAAATGAAAAAAGATAGAGATAAAGGGCTCAATAAACGAAATGAGAAACAAGCTTAACGGAATGAATTAGTGACCTAGGAGACAGAATAATGGAAAGTAATCAGCTGGAAAAAAAGAAAGAAAAAAGAATTATGCAAAATGAGAATAGACTAGGGAACTCTGTGACTCCATCAAATGTAATAACATTTGTATTATGTCAGTCCCAGAAAAAAGAGAGAAAAAAGGGAGCAAAAAATATAATTGAAGAAATAACAGCTGAAAACTTTCCCAATCTGGGGAAAGAAACAGATATCCAGATCCAGGAGGCACAGAGAAACACCTACAAAATCAACAAAAGCAGATTCACACCAAGACATATTGTAATTAAATTGGTAAAATATAATGAAAAAGAAAAACATTTTAAGTGTAAAACAAAAGACAATAACTTACATGGGAAAACCCATAAAGCTAGCAGGGGATTTTTCAGCAATAACTTTGCAAGCCAGAAGAGAGTCACATAATATATTCACAGTGATGAATGGGGAAAATCTGCAACCAAGAATAGTCTATCCAGCAAGGCTATCATTCACAATAAAGGAGGGATAAAGATTTTCCCATACAAACAAAAACTAAAGGAGTTTGTGATCATTAAACCAGCTCCACAAGAAATATTAAAGGGGACTCTTTGACTGGAAAGGAGAGACCAAAAGTGACAGTATAGAGACAGAAAACATAAAAGCAGTAAAAATGAATGTTTCTGTAAAAAATCAAAGAACTCACAAAAAAAGATATAAAATATAATAACAAATAGCTAAAACATGGGGAGAAGAGTAAAGATGGGTTCAAACTTAAATGACCATCAACTTAATATACACTGCTATAAGCACAAGAGGTTATATACAAACCTAAAGGTAACCATATATCAAAAGCCATTAACAAACAGGCAAAGAAGAGAAAGAAAATATATCACTAAAAAAATCAGCAACCTTGAAAGAGAACAAGAGATCAGAGATCTTCAGAAACAACCATAAAACAAATAATAAAACAACAAATATATATCTATCAATAATTACTTTGAATGTAAATGAACTAAATGCTTCAATCAAAGACATAGGGGGATATAATGGGTAAAAAAACAAGACCCATCAATATGGGAGAGAGACTCATTTCAGATGTAAAGACACCTGCTGACTGAAAGTGAGGGGATGGAGAAACATCTATCATGCAAATGGATGTCAAAAGAAAATGTGCAAAGAATACTTATATTGGACGAAATAGACTTTAAAACAAAGGCTGTAACAAGAGACAAAGAAGGACACTATAGAATACTAAAGACAATCCAACAAGAATATACAGCAATTGTAAATATTTATGCACTTCATATGGGAGCACCCAAATATATAAAACAGTCAATAACAAACATAAAGGAACTAATTGATAATAACACAATAATAGTAGGGGACTTTAACATCCCATTTACATCAATAGACATAGAAAGATAAAATCTAAAGAGAAAATCAAGGAAAAAATGGTTTGAATGACATACTGGAAGGTTTGGATTTAACAGATATATTCAGAATACTGCATCCTAAAACAGAACACACATTCTTTTCAAATGCACATGGAACATTCTCTAGAATAAACTGCATATTAGCCAACAAAACAAACTGCGACAAATTCAAGAAGATCAAAATCATACCATGCATCTTTTCTGAACACAATGCTATGAAACTAGAAGTCAACGACAAGAAAAAAACTGGAAACACCAAAGATACATGGGGTTAAATAACATGCTACTAAACACTGAAAGGGTCAGACAAGAAATCAAAGAAATTAAAAAGTATATGGAAACAAATGAAAATGATAACAGTCCAATACCTTTGAGATGCAGCAAGCGGTTCTAAGAAGGGAAGTTTATAGCAATACAGGCCTACCTTAAGAAGCAAAAAAATCTCAAAAAAACAACCTAACCTTTCTAGCACCTAAGGGAGCTAGAAAAAGAATGACAACCAAAACCTAAAACCAGCAGAAGGAAGGAAATAATAAAGATCAGAGCAGAAATAAATGATATAGAAACAAACAAAAAAAAATAGAACAGATCAATGAAAACAATAGAAACAGATGATTGAGCTGGTTCTTTGAAAATATCAATAGAATTGATAAACTTCTAGCTAGACTTGCCAAGAAAAAGACAAAGACTAAAAAAATATCATAAATGAGAGAGGAGAAATAACAACCAACACCACAGAAATACAATCATAAGAAAATATTATGAAAAACTATATGCCAACAGATTAGGCAACCTAGAAGAAAAGGATCAATTCCTAGGAACATATATACTACAAAAACTGCAACAGGAAGAAACAGAAAATTTGAACCGACTGATAATCAGGAAAGAAATCAAACCATTAATCGAATGTCCCAGCGTGGAACCTGGGTGGCTCAGTTGTTAAGCGTCTGCCTTCGGCTCAGGTCATGATCCCAGGATCCTGGGATCAAGCCCCGCATCGAGCCCCGCATTGGGCTTCCTGCTCTGCAGGAAGCCTGCTTTCTCCCTCTCCCACTCCCCCTGCTTGTGTTCCCTCTCTCGCTGTGTCTCTGTCAAATAAATACAATCTTTAAAAACAAAACAAAAACAAAAACAAAAATGTCCCAGCAAACAAAAGTACGGGGCCAGATGCCTTCACAGGCGAATTCTACCAAGCATTTAAAGAAGAGTTAATACCAATTCTTCTCAAACTATTCCAAAAAAGGAAAATGAACGAAAACTTCCAAATTCCAATTAATTATATGAGGCCAGCATTACCCTGATACCAAAACAGGATACCACTGAGAAAGAGAAAAACAGGCCAATATCCCTGATGAATATAGATGCAAAAATCCTCAACAAAATGCTAGCAAACCCAATCCAACAATACATTAAAAGACTTTTTTTATTTTAAAGATTTTTATTTATTTGACAGAGAGAGAGAGAGACCAAGAGAGGGAACACAAGCAGGGGGAGTGGGACAGGGAGAAGCAGGCTTCCCGCTGAGCCAGGAGCCCAGTGTGGGGCTCGATCCCAGGACACTGGGATCGTGACCTGAGCCAAAGGCAGACGCTTAATGACTGAGCCACCCAGGTGCCCCACATTAAAAGAATTATTCAACACAATCAAGTAAGAGATTTATTCCTGGGTTGTAAGCGTGGTTCAATATTCTCAAATCAATCAGCGTGATACACCACATTAATAAAAGAAAGGATAAGAACCCTATGATCTTTTCAATAGATGCAGAAAAAGCATTTGACAAAGTACAACATCCATTCATGATAAAAAACCTCAACAGAGTAGGGACAGAGGGAACATACCTCAACATAATAAAGGCCATCTATGAAAAACCCACAGCTAATATCATCCTCAATGGGAAAAACTAAGTGCTTTTCCTCTACGGTCAAGGACAAAACAGAGATGTCCACTCTCACCACTGTTATTTAACATAGTATGAAGTCCTTGCCACAGCAACCAAAAAGAAAGAAAAGGCATCCAAATTGGCAAGGAAGAAGAAAAACTTTCACTATTTGTGGATGACATGATACTCTATATAGAAAACCTGAAAGACTCCACCAAAAAATTGCTAGAACTGTATACATAACTTCAGCAAAGTCACAGGACACAAAATCAACACACAGAAGTCTGCTGCATTTCTATATATAATAATGAAGCAGCAGAAAGAGAAATTAAGGAATCACTCCCATTTACAATTGCACCAAAAACAATAAGATATTTAGGAATAAAACTAATGTAAGAGGTGAAAGACCTGTACTCTGAAAACTTTTGTTAAAAAATGGTAAAAGAAATTGAAGATGACACAAAGAAACGGAAAAACATTCCACATTCATGGATTAGAACAAATATTGTTAAAATGCTTATAATACCCAAAGCAATCTACACATTTCATGCAATCCCTATCCAAATACCAAGAGCATTTTTCACAGAGCTAGAACAAACAGTCCTAAAGTTTGTATGGAACCACAAAAGACCCCAAATAGCCAAAGCAATCTTGAAGGAGAAATGTAAAGCTGGAGGCATCACAATTCCGGACTTCAAATTATATTACAAAACTGTAATATAATCAAAACAATACGGTACTGGCACAAAAAAGACACATAGATCAACAGAATAGAAAACCCAGAAATGAACCCACAATTATATGGTCAATCTTCATTCAACAAAGCAGGAAGGAACATCCAATGAAAAAAAGACTGTCTCTTCAACAAATGGTGTTGGGAATACTGGACAGCAACATGCAAAAGAATGAAAATGGATCACTTTCTTATACCATACACACACAAAAAAAATTGAAAATGGATTAGAGACTTAAATGTGAGACGTAAAATCATAAAAATCCTAAAAGAGAACACAAGAAGTATACTCTCCAACATCGGCCATAGCAACTTCTTTCTAGACATGTCTTCTGTGGCAAGGGAAACAAAAGCAAAAATAAACTACTGAGATTCATCAAAATAAAAAGCTTGTGCACAGCAAAGGAAACAATCAACAAAACTAAAAGGCAACCTATGGAATGGGAAAAGATTTTTGCAAATGACATATCTGATAAAAGGTTACCATCCACAATATATAAAGAACTTATAAAACCTGGGCACCTGGGTGGCTCAGTTGGTGGAGCATGCGACTCTTGATCTTGGGGTCATCGGTTCAAGCCCCACATTGGGTGTAGAGATTACTTAAAAATAAAATCTTTAAAAAAAAAAACTTCTAAAACTCAATATCCAGAAAACAAATAATTAATTTAAAAATGGGCATGGGGCACCTGAGTGGCTCAGTCATTAAGGGTCTGCCTTCAGCTCAGGTCATGATCCTAGAGTCCTGGGATCAAGCCCCGTGTTGGGCTCCCTGCTCTGCGGGAAGCCTGCTTCTCCCTCCCCCACTTCCCCTGCTTGTGTTCCCTCTCTTGCTGTGTCTCTCTCTGTCAAATAAATAAATAAAAATCTTTAAAAAATAATAAAAATAAAAAATAAAAATGGGCAGAAGACATGAACAGACATTTCTCCAAAGACATACAGATTGCCAACAGACACAAGAAAAAGATGTTCATCATCACTTACCATGAGAGAAATGCAAATCAAAACTACAGTAAGCTATCACCTCACACCTGTCAGAATGGCTAAAACCAACAACACAAGAAACAAGTTTTGGTGACGATGTGGAGAAAAAGGAACACTTGTGTACGTTGGTGGCAATGCAAATTGGTGCAGCCACTATAGGAAACAGTATGGAGGTTCTTCAAAAAGTTAAAAATAGAGCTACCCTATGACCCAGCAATTGCACTACCAGGTATTTACCCAAAGAATACAAAAACACTAGTTCAAAGAGTACATGCATCCCTATGTGTATAGCTGCATTATTTGCAATAGCCAAGATATGGAAGCAGACCAAATGTCCATCAACAGATGAATGGATAAAGAAGATGTGGTATACATATACAATGGAATATTATTTAGCCATTAAAAGGAATGAAATCTTGCCATTGGCAACAACACGGACAGAACTAGAGATTATAATGCTAAGTGAAATAAGCCAGTCAGAGAAAGATAAATACCATCTGATGTCACTCATATGTAGAATTTAAGAAACAAAACAAACAAGCAGAGGGGGAGGAGAAACAAATCAAGAAACAGGACTCTTTTTTTTATTATGTTATGTTATTCACCATACATTACATCATTAGTTTTTGATGGTGTTTCATGATTCATTGTTTGCATATAACACCCAGTGCTCCATGCAGTACATGCCCTCTTTAATACCCACCACCAGGCTAACCCGTCCCCCCACCCCCTCCCCTCTAGAACCCTCAGTTTGTTTCTCAGAGTCCATAGTCTCTCATGGTTTGTCTCCCCCTCCAATTTCCACCCCCCTTCATTTTTCCCTTCCTGCTATCTTCTCCTTCTTCCTTCTTTTTTTTTAACATATAATGTATTATTCGTTTCAGAGGTACAGGTCTGTGATTCAACAGTCTTACACAGTTCACAGCACTCACCAAAGCACATACCCTCCCCAATGTCTATCACCCAGCCACCCCATCCCTCCCACCCCCCCCACCATTCCAGCAACCCTGTTTGTTTCCTGAGATTAAGAATTCCTCATATAGTGAGGTCATATGATACATGTCTTTGTGACTTATTTTGCTCAGCATAATACCCTCCAGTTCCATCCATGTCGTTGCAAATGGCAAGATTTCATTCCTTTTGATGGCTGCATAATATTCCATTGTATATATATACCACATCTTCTTTATCCATTAATCTGTCGATGGACATCTTGGCTCTTTCCACAGTTTGGCTATTGTGAACATTGCTGCTATAAACATCAGGGTGCATGTACCCCTTCAGATCCCTCCATTTGTATCTTTGGGGTAAATACCCAGTAGTGCAATTGCTGGGTCGTATGGTAGCTCTATAGAAACAGGACTCTTAATCACAGAGATCAAACTGATAGTTATTTAGAGGGGAGTAGGGTAGGGATAGGTTAAATAGGTGATGGGGATTAAGGAGTGCGCTTGCGATGAGCACCAGGTGATTTATGGAATTGTTAAATCACTACATCGTGTACACCTAATATAACAAACACTGTATGTTAACTGGAATTAAAATTAAAAAAACACAAAAAAAAGTTACACTTTATCAACATTTAAATTTTCTGTTCTTCCAAATGCACCATTAAAAAAATGAAAAGGCAAGCCAGAAAGATCTGCAATTCCTATATCTGACAAAGGACTTGTATCTAGAATATATATACAAACAATGAATAAACAATAAATAATAAAAAGATACAATCCAATAAAACACAGGCAAAACTCTTTAAAAGACACCTCACTAAAGAGCATATACAAATGGCCAATAAACTCATTAAAAGATACTCAATATTGGGGCACCTGGGTGGTGCAATCAGTTAAGCAACCCACTCTTGTTTTCAGCTCAGGTCATGATCTCAGGGTTGTGGGATCGAGCCCCATGTCAGGCTCCACACTCAGTGTAGAATCTGCTTGAGATTCTCACCCTCTGCCCCTCCAGCTTGTGTGCACGTGCACACTCTCTCTCAAATAAATCTTAAAAAAAAAAGAAAAGGATACTGGATATCATATGGTATTAGGGAAATGCAAATCAAAGTCATGAGATACCACTACACACTCACCAGAAAGGCTAAAATTAAACAGGTGATAACATGAAATGTTGAAGAGAATGTGGAACACCTGAAACCCTCATACATTGTTAATGAGAATGTAAAATGGTACAATTATAGTGGGAAAATGTTTAGTAGTTTCTTAAAATTTAATTATATACCTACTCCATGATCCAACACTATTACTCCAAGGTATTTACTGGAAAGAAATGAAAACATTATGTTTTAAAAAGAATTATATAAGAATTGTCACTGCATCTTTATTTAAATAGTAAAAATTTGGAAACCAAACCAAAATGTTCATCACAGGAGAATGAATAAGCAAATTATGGTATAGTCAAACAATAGAACACTATTGAAATGTACTACTGATACACACATGATGATGAATCTTCAAACCATGCCGAGCAAAAGAAAAGTAGATGTAACAAAATACATACTGTATGAATCCACTTATATGAAGTTCAAGAATAGGCAAAACTAATTCACTCTATGCAGATAGGTATCAGAGGAGTGGGCACTCTGGTGTGGGGAGGATAGAACGAAAAAGGACATGAGGGAACTTTCTAGGGTTATGGCAATAATCAATTTCCTTTACTGGGGTGTCGGTTACACAAGTATATTTATTTGTCAAAACTCATCAAACTGTACCCTTATGATTTGTGCAGTTTACTCTATGTAATTATACTCCAATATTTTTTAAAAGAGTTTATAAACAATATTTAAACTTCTAGGTTAGCCCACACAATGTTGACCATAATGCATTAACTTCTGTGATAAAGTTTCTCTGTTTCTTCAGAAAATGACATTCTGTGTTTCAGAAGGAAAATGAATATGGTATATATTGACA
The DNA here is from genome assembly GCF_003265705.2 of Callorhinus ursinus. Taxonomy (NCBI): domain Eukaryota; kingdom Metazoa; phylum Chordata; class Mammalia; order Carnivora; family Otariidae; genus Callorhinus; species Callorhinus ursinus. The sequence goes on from NW_027397140.1 coordinate 382,376, forward strand.
CATTATCCTTTCTCATCCTACTCCCTCCAGGAAGCTCAGTGCAACAGTTGTATTCTATTTCCTTACTCTGCACATCTATTTACTAGAACCATCAGGTACACAGTCCTTCGTGAATACAAAGACTTCCAAGGCATGGTTTCTGCCCTTAAAGAGCATCCAGTTTCTCCTTGCCATAATTGCAGAGCTTCTTCTCCCAGTGTTTTCCTCACAGAGATGGAGGCTGCCCCGGACATACCCTGAAGGCAGAAAAGCCAACGTGGTTAATTCCTGCTTTCATGACAGGTGGATGTCAGATATTTATACCTGTACTAGTGTCGTCTACTCATGTGAACAGAACAATCTAGGATAATGAGCTCTCATTCATGACTACTAGAAGGGAACTATAAGAGATAAGTCAATATTGTCGGAAAATGAATTTTGGGCATACATGTTTATATTTCTACTACATTTAAATATGAGCATGATGGGGCGCCTGGGTGGCTCAGTCATTAAGTGTCTGCCTTCGGCTCAGGTCATGATCCCAGTGTCCTGGGATCGAGCCCCGCACTGGGCTCCCTGCTCAGTAGGAAGCCTGCTTCTCCCTCTCCCACCCCCCTGCTTGTGTTCCCTCTCGCTGTGTCTCTCTCTGTCAAATAAAAAAATAAAATCTTTACTCTGAAAAAATATAAATAAATAAATAAATATGAGCATGCCTCTCAAGCACTGCTGGTGGGAATGGAATAGATATGATACATATATATTCCTAGAAATCAATTTGGCTATACACACACACACAGACACACATGTAAATATATATAGTTTGAAGAACATCACTTTTAAAATTCTATTGCAAGGGAGCTACCCAAAGGAAATAACCCACAAAGATTTACATGCAAGGATATTCAATATAACATATTACATTAACAAAGAAACTAGAAACACCCATGTCCTACAAAAGGAGAATGGTAACATTTATGCAGCCACTGAATATTTTTTCAAAGAATATTTAACAACATGGGATGAATTCATGGCAGATGGAGCATAACCACAGGATATAAACTGACACACACAGCATAGACTCATATATGTTCTGTCCCATTTTTAAAAGTACATGTGATGGGCATTAAGGAGGGCACGTGATGCGATGAGCACTGAGTGTTATAGGCAAATGAATTACTGAAAACTACATTTGAAACTAATGATGTACTATATGTTGACTAATTGAATTTAAGTTTTAAAAAAAGTACATGAAGAGCTGTACTACCTAAGAGCAATATATGGGCCAAAACCGGATCCTGATTCTAAAAGATAAAATGAGGGAAACTTGAGATAATCACAGAATATTAAACACTGACCATGAGAATATTAAAGAACGATTGTTAATTTTTAGGTACAATAAATATATTATGGTTTTATTTAACAAAGAGATATGTACTGAAATATCTAGATGAGATAGTATTCTGCCTGAAATTTGGGTAAAAAATTCCACTAGGGTGGGGGTGAAGGGATGGCACTTGAGGTATAGATGAAATAAGATTGGCCAAACTGATGATTGTTGAAGCTAAGTGATAGGTACCGTGGGGGTCTATTACACTATTTTTTCTATGTATGTGTTTGACATTTTCCATAATAAAAAGTGGGTTTTTTTTTTTTAAGATTTTAAGGATACATATATTTGGAATATCTGATGGGTGGTGTTTATTACTTTATACCCTAGATCAGTGTTAGATATATTTTGTATGTACAATTTTTTCATTAAAATTCTATTTTGAAAGATAAGTATTGAAAGTGACTAGGAAGAGGGGCGCCTCGGTGGCTCAGTCAGTTAGGCATCTGCCTTCAGCTCAGGTCATGATCCCAAGGTCCTGGGATCAGCCCCACATCGGGCTCCTTGCTCAGTAGTGAGCCTGCTTCTCCCTCTCCCTACTGCTCCCCCTGCTTGTGCTCTCTCTCTGCCAAATGAATGAATAAAATCTTTAAAGAAAAAAAAAGAAAATGATTAGGAAGAAATACATCCTAAATATAACAGCAGTTATCTCAAGTTGAGGAGGTGATACTTTTTATTTTCCTATTCATAGTTTTATGTACTTCCCAGATTTAAAACAATGGCCAAAAACTCTACAGTCAGGAAGAAGAAGCTTTTTTAAAGAACATGACATGCCCACGTTCTGGGAATTCATGATACACTCTGCTGAATAATTACATCATCCCAAAGAGCTCTGACTGGGCATGAACAAGCAAGGCAAATCCTCTGCCTGCCTACTGTCCCCTGGGTCGGGGGCACTGCCTTTCAGGCTGTTCCAGGCAATGTCTAGGGGCCAGTTCAAAGTCACAAGTTCCTGGCCCAGAAGGATTAGGGAGTTTAGGCTTAGGGAGTGTCGGATTGTGCATATTACTTTTTGAAAAGTGGTATTTCAGTTTGTATTCAAATTCGTTAGTTAACATAAAATGTAATATTAGTCTCAGGTGTACAATGTAACACTTCCATACATCAATAAAATGTGGCTGAAGTAGCACGGCAAGACTTCTCAATCAGGCCACAAATATCTATGCAGCTTCTACCATGGTCCTGGAAGGTTTGGTCTAAGGGAAACTACCCACCATGTAGGGATCTGACTTCCCTGAGACCACCATAGTGTAAGGAAGCCCAAGGTGGCAACATGCGAAGAGACTACATGGAGAGATGGAGGAAGGGAAAAAAGGAGAAGGGACAGAATGAGAGAGGTGGGGCTCAGGAAGCTGACAGATACATGAGTCTGGGATACCATGGGTCTTCTATAAGCCTCCTTTATCTTCTCTTCTTATGGAAACAGTATCAGTTAAACCAGGTACAGGCTGCAGAGCTACTCTCCCACTATTCTCACCATGTTCCTTATCAATGATCTCTCCTCAGGACTAGACAGAGATCAGACAGGTGTAGATGTTCAGATCTAGCAGTAACTCTGGCCTCCTTTACTTAGTAGGGCCACAGATAAATGAGGTTAGTTTTAAGTAACTTGAAGAATGCTCTGAAATATAAGGTTCAGTTTTACCCTCTTCGCTCCTCAGTTACTCCTGGCCAGTTAGATAGCATTACTGAGTGTCCACCACATGCGTCCCAAGTGGACAGGAGCTGTGCTCGGCCTTGACAAGCCAAGATCCAGGGGAACACAGACAAGTAAACAGGACATCATCCCATGGGTTTCAGGGGCAGAAGGGTGTTGAGGACTAGTACTGAGGAAACACATGGGAGAGGCAACTGACCCCATCTGTCAAGGTCTGGAGGGTTCACAGAAGCAGTGGAAATTAACCACAGACCAAAGGGCTACAGGGATGAAGACAACATGTGCCTGTCTTGTCTCTGGGTGTAGAGGCACATGTGCCTAACATGTGTGTCTGGAGATGGCTGGAGAGACAAGGAGAAAGCACACAAATATCCCACAGCCAGGAAAAACGCGCCCTTCAGAAACGATGTACAGAAAGGCTTGGGGCAGCAGGTAGAACGCCTGAATTACCAGTTTCCATTCTCACAAGACAATTCACTCACCTTCTGAGTGTCTTAACAGTGGGACTATACCTTTAGGCTGTACTCCTCAGCAAGGAGATTATGAAATCTGAAAAGGATTTTTTTATTATGGTAAAATATACATAACATTAAATTTACCATTTTAAACATTTTTAAGTATGTGATTCTACGACATTAAGTATAGTCACATTGTTGTGCAACCATTACCACCACTGATCTCCAGAACTTTTTCATCTTCCCAAACAAAAACACTGTACCTGTTAAACACTAACTCTCCATTCCCTGCTTCCTGGGGTCCTGCAACCTCCATCCTACTTTCTGAGTCTGTGAATTTGACTAGGTACCTCATATGAGTGAAATCATAAAGTGTCCTTTTCTGACTAATTTCACTTAGCATATTGTCCGCAAGGTTGATCTACGTTGTAGCATGTGTCAGAATTAACATCTTTTTAAGGCTAAATAATATTCCCTTGAATGTATATGCCATAATTTGTTTATCCATTCATCTGTCAATGGATATTTGGGTTGTTTCCACCTTTTGTCTATGCTATGTCCTTAGGTTCCTGCTATAAACATGGGTGTACAAATATTTGTTCAAAACACTGCTTTCACTTCTTTTGGGTCTATACCCAGAAGTGGATTGCTGGATCATATAGTAATTCTATGTTTAATTTTTTGAGGACTCACCCTACTGTTTTTCATAGCAACTGCACCATTTTACATTCCCATGAACAGTGCACAAGAGTTCCAATTTCTCCACATCCTCACCAATACTTGTGATTTTATGTTTTGTTTTTTGTTTTGTTTCTAATTCTAAATCTCCTACTCATTCTAATGAGTAGGAGATGGCATCACCTGGTTTTGATGAAAGGGATTTTAAAAAGATCAGCTGGTTCATCCTGGTCTAGGGCATTCTACATACAGTAACTTACTATGCAATTCTCCAAAGCCTGCAGCAAATTCAAACACATGACCCTCCTGAGATTGTTTCCACAAAGCCTACTGGAGGGCAGGATACCACCCTCAGTCATCAGACTCCCTGGGCATCCTCACCTATGTGCACAAAAATTCTAAAAGTTGTAACTGGCTTCCACAAATGCTTTCACACCCAATGATTACCTTGTTTCTCTTACTAAGTTCTGCTTTAACTGAGTTCTAACACTAGAAATGATCTGTGTGCCCTCTTCTCTCTTCCCATGCAGAGTCCTTCAAAGGTTCCCCAGGAGTCAGGCAGTCCACCATGAGCTTGTGTTACGGAGAATGCTCCTGGACTATCTGGGTACTCCATTCACTGGGAAGGCCCTTTCAAAAGTTCATGAAAGTTTGTAACAGAGGAAGCCTTGCCCCAAAACCCCCAGTAGAAGGGCTGAGACCAGAACTTACCTCTCCTGAAGCTAAAACTCCAAAGAAATGCTCTCATGTGGCAATTCGTTTAAAGTTGAAACTTTCAGGGGGCGCCTGGGTGGCTCAGTCTGCCTTTGGCTCAGGTCATGATCCCAGGGTCTGGAATGGAGCCCCACATTGGGCTCTCTGCTCAGCAGGGAGTCTGCTTCTCCCTCACCCTCTCCCTCTCCCTCATGCCTGCCGCTCCCCCCCCCTGCTGTGCATTCTGTCAAATAAATAAATAAAATCTTAAAAAAAAAAGAAAATTTTCAGTGAGGTTTTTATAGTGTAAGAAACTGACCAGTCTCCTTTAATGCAAGAACTTGACTTCCTAGTTCTTAGCTACCTCTTTTCTCCTATCTCCTCCATTTCAGGCATTTCATAATAGTCAACTCTGCTGCTTTTTAGCAGAGGTGGGAAAAGATTTTAGGGAGAGTAGAGTCTAAAACTGCATATCCTCAATACCTACAACAGTGCCTGGCACATAATAAGAGCTTCATGAATATCTGCTGAACAAATCAAAACTAAATTTATCAAAACAAATGTACATGTCTGTCTTCCATCACTATGAGCAACCCAACTAACTTGAATCTGTGGCAGTGCGTGGTAAGTGGGAAAGTAGGAAATTAGCAGATATCACATTTTCACTTTTATTAATTTAAAGGGATAGTATGTAGTTATAAATAACAGTATCAATCATGGCTGGGTTTTTTTCTGGCCGATCTGTTTCTTATTTTCTTATTCACTAATTCCCTCAAACACATAAGCTGAACTAAAATAACACTTTAGTTTACTCAATAACTGTTTTTTATTAACTAAAGTCTGTATTAAGGTTTCCTTAGATTTTCCCTAATATTGTCATGTGTCCTTAGACTCCTGTGACAGTCTCTCAGAATTTACAACCTCAGCAAAGGACTGGTCAGACATTTTGCAGACTGTTCCTCAATTCATGTCTGTCTGATATTTTTCTCATGGTGAGACTGGGGTTGTTTTTGGAAGGAGCACCACAGAGGTGGAGTTCTCCTCCCACACATTTTACCCATGGGCACATGTGTTGTTTATTTTTGAGTCACAGCAAACACTTCACACTGATAGGTTCTCCCTGAAAACTACCACTGCCGGATGTGTCTTCACATCTGCATCCTAAGGAAGTCATACTTGCTTTTATTTAGATTTTATGTAAACTTCAGTGTTTTCACTTCGAAGTTTAATTCTTTAAACAAATATCCATGATTTTATATTTTCATTTGAGATTACAGGCCCCTTTATCTCTTTCCTGAAGGGACTACTGGCTCACCATCCAAGACACTCTGAGAAAGTTTCACCTGTGTTCTGGAATCAAAACTATTAAATAAGTTTATTTATTCTCAAACCCATGACCTGGTGGTCTCATTTTCTCCAGAGAACTCTTAACACCATTCTTATGAAAATGCAGCTAACAATCACAAGATTCTCTGTCCTGGAAGCAGGATTTCTTTTCAGTTTCAAAGCATGTTACATCTTGCATTCAGTAAACTGTCTCAGACCTCTCAAAACAGAGGGACGCTAGCAAAGAACTATGCTGCATCTCTCACTTTCCACATTACTAAGGAGTGGGGTTTGGTGGTGTATCCACCAAGGGAATACTAAGTTGGTCCATTTTTTGCTTTTTTAAAAAAATCTGCCCTTCGCTTTCTTCACATTAAGGATCACTTGTAATCAGATGGCTCAAGTCTAAACCAGAGTGGCTCAATCAAGGACTCCAGGAACAGAAGCTAAAGAAAAGCACAGACCTCTTGCTTGACCCTGAGAGTGAGCGCCTCCTTGGCCCACCTGTCCCGCCCTGGCCTGCCTAGTGCACAGTTCTTATTTCTGCACTGGCGTGGCCACTGCAGCGTGGCGGGCGGTGGGGGGGGGGCGCGCAAGTGAGCGGGTCTTGCTCTTCCAAGTGCACTCGAAGCTGGGGCCACAGCCAAGGCGAAAGGGCCGTCGCTCCTTCTGGGCAAGCACTGCGCTTCGACCATTTCGGGGACACTATAAACGGGAAGGTTTCCCTAGCAGCGGATGGGTGCGGGTGACAGGGACGCCTGGGCTCCAACCGGAGGGCAGGTTAGTAGTAGGCTGCGCGGCTGCAGAGGGAGTGGGAGGGTCTGGGAAGGAAGACATAAGTCAGCTAGAGAAACCCTATCAAACTGAACAAGGCCTCTCCAGCCGCTAGGGAGGGAGAAAAAAGGTGGACGAGACACAACTACCAGGGCGGGCAAAACACGGCAGCGCCTGTTACGCTTCTGGGGCGCAGGGCCGCGACCGTGCCTGCGCTTCAGGTGGGCGAAGAGCCTCCCGCCCGCGCAGCCCGCCCCCCCGAGGTGCTCCGCCTTCTGCCTGGGCCCGGCCCTGAGCGGAGACGCAAACACCCCCCAACATGCGGCCGCTCCCCTTTCCACCGCCTGGCGGCTGTTCCCTCCACCCCCACCCCTGACCCAGAGCACAGCCCGCGCGGCCCGCCCTACCTCGCCGCTTGGCGCGCACGATGCCCTTTTTTTGAAGCACGAACGTGGACCCATTCACCAGGCTCGACACGACGGCCACGCCCAGGCCGAGCGACACGGCGGCGGGGCTCGGGCTGCGCGCCCCCTCCCCGGCCGCCGCCGCTGCCGCCGCTGCAGTCCCCATGCCGCCCGCGCCCGCCCTCCGCGCCTGCGCCTGCGCGCCGCGCGCGCCTGGGCCGGAGGTGGGGGTTGGGGGGTGGACCCGCGGATCCGCGGAACCCCGACAGAGTGGAGGCTGGGGTTGGGATTCGAGCCTCCGCCCGGCAGGGACGGAGTCGGGGGGTGGGGAGGATTCCAAGTTCCGCCCAGGCGGAAAAAAAGGACGAGGGGAACTTGGGCTCCGCGACAAGTTTGCGGTGGGGGAACTCGGGGCTAGGCGAGTGGGGGAGGAGCCCGGGTTCCGCTGACCCGGGAGGTGGAGGATGGATCCGGGGCTCCGGGAGGATAGTGAGAGTGGAAAGGAGAAGAGTGACGGTGAGGAAGGAATTGAGAGAGGGGAGTGGTAAGAGGGGCGGTGTTGAGGAAAGGGAAAAGGCGGTAGGTGGGTGGGTCGAGGTAGGGTTCCCAGATTTGGCAAATGAAAATACAGGAATCCCACTAACTTTTATCGCAGATAAATAATTTTTTAGTATGGGTCCCATGCAATACTTGGGACCAGAAGGGGACCAGCAGGACGCAGTCTTTGCTGGGATCACGATCCCCACAAAGCCTCTAGGCAGAAGCCAACGGGGAATCTCTGGTAGGGCCTGAAATCTGGACGACTCAGCTGTAGACACTGAAATGGGACCGCTGACTGGGGTGAAGTCAAGTTGCCTCCACAATGGAGCAGTGAGCTTGTAACCGTACTAATTTCCTAATTTATTTTCAATAAAATATATCAAAATTAGGCAACGAGGAAATAGTTACTTAAAAATTTCACAATCCCACAACCTTAGCCTAATTATTATTTAGGTCTTTTCCCTTAGGATACGTACTTTTACGTATTTCCAATTACAATATACAAAATATCCATTTTATTTAATGTCATAATCAGTTTCCGTGTTGCTACATAATTATTATTTTAATGACAGTATAATTTCCAATAAAGTTACCATAATTTGTCCAACTATTTAGCAATTGTTGGTTATTTGGCTACCAGGTTTTTTTCTATTATAAATGATGCTGTAATAAACATATTCATAAATTTTGAAACTAGGTTAAAGTGTATAAATCTATATCTACAGCATTATTAGTTTGTGGAGCAATATGAAATCTTATACTATTCTGTATGAAAACTTTCATGCTGAATGAATCTAGCCCATTGTTTATTCTTTTTTCTTGTAACATGCAGTTGACTCTTGAACAACCCCAGTTTGAACTACTTGGGTCCACTTATACTCATGTTTTTTACAATATAGTACTATAAATGTATTTTTCCTTCCTTATGATTTTCTTGATATTTTCTGTAACTTTATTGGAAGACTACAGTATATAATACATATAACATATAAAATATGTGTTAATCTTCTGTTTATGTTATTGGTAAGGCTTCTGCTCAACAATAGGTTATTAGTAGTAGTAAAGTTTTTAGGGAACCCAAAGGTATACATGGATTTTCCTGTGCAGGGAAAGAGTCGGTGCCCTTAACCCCCACATTGTTCAAGGGTCAATTGTATATAACATAAAACTTTCCATTTTAACCATTTTTTAATGTACAATTCACTGGCATTAATTATGTTGACAATGTTGTGCAACCCTCACCACTGTCTATTTCTAAAACTTTTCCATCATCTGAAATGGAAACTCTGTAGCCATTAAGCAGTCATCCCCATTTCTCCTTCCCCCTACTCTTTGGTAATTTATAATCATTTTCAGTCTCTAGGAATTTGCACATTTTAGATCTTTTGTTTAAATGGAATTATACAATATTTGTCCTTCTGTGGCTGGCTTATTTCACTTAGCTTCGTTTTCACTTGGTTCTAAGGTTCATCCATATTGTAGCATGTGTCAGAACTTGATTCCTTTTTATAGCTGAGTATTATTCCATTGTATATATATACAACATTTTGTTTATCTGTTATTTGTTGATGGACGCTTGGGTTGTTCCCACCTTTCGGCTTTTGCGAATGATATTGCAAAGACCATGGGCATGAAAGTATCTGTTTGAGTACCTGACTTAAAATATTTTGGGTATAGTGTACCTAAGAGTGGAATTGCTGAGTCATATGGTAATTCTATGTTTAGGTTTTTGAGGAACTGCCAAACTTTATCATAGTCTCTGCACCATTTTACATTCCTACCAGCAATATACAAGGGTTCCAATTTCTCCACATTCTCACCAATACTTGTCATTTTCCAGTTGTCTTTTTTTTAATAGCTGTCCTAGTAGGTGTGAAGTGGTTGCTTTTTCTTTTTAAATATACCTGTGAGCGTAAGTGATGTTTCCTGAAATAAGCAATTACTTCTATCATAAATCTCAGCAGAAGCAAGCAAATGAAAGCAGCAGCAACAGCATTGCCAACATAATCATAATTATTTACTTTTCTAATAATGCCAGTATTATTTAATATATGTATATGTATATATGTATATTTTAAATAATGCCTTCAGAGCTTTTGGCAAAAAAAGTCATGCTCATTAAAAAAACAACTCAGTGAATTCAGTAAGTGCTAGAGAATATAAAACATCACCCCAAATTCCATCACCCTAAAATAACTATTATTACCATTAAGAGCTCCACTCCAAACATTTTTCCAGATAAGTATATGAGTAAAAGGATAGACGTTATCAAATGGGAAGGCACATATGGTATTTTAATTTGAAAGCAAAAACTATATATTACTTGGATTTAACATTTAAAAAGCTGGAATAAAAATGAAACTGAGATAAATACCATTCTATCACAAGAGACTCTAGTTCCTAAAAGATGCCTCTAAAATTGAGGTCAGTGAAAAACATTATGAGATGGGAGTTATTATGTTTCTCTTAACTCTTAACTTTTAGACAGTATCACTTGACTCCTTGCAATGACAAATGAGGAAATCAGCTCACTTACCAGCTCCTTGTGATTTTTTTTTTTTACTTTGTCAAGGTATATAACATTTAGAGACTACCCTGTATTAATAATTCTATATTTGTATAATCTTAAATATATATTTAACTGGGTTCATTATTCACATCATCCTTTAACCAATTTTTTCTATCTTTCAATTCACTAGAAAATTTTCACTGAACATATATTAAAAATGAACAACCATAGATGCTATAATCTTTGAGTTCTTTTTTTATGGAATGTTTGCCTGAACCACAAAATGGACAAATATAATATTTTCAAACTGTACTTTCTTTCCCTAAAACATTGTAGGCATTGTCTCATCTTCTGGCATTAAGTGTTATGAGTCTGAAGTCACACTGAACACAAATGGGGTTAATGTTAAAGAATGTTAATGTTAAAAAATGATTGTTAATTTTGTTGGGTGTGCTAATGAAATTGTGGTTGTATTAATATCTTTATTACAGACAATTACTGAAGTATTTATATGTGAAATGATTATGTTGGGGATTTGCTTTTTAAAATTTCATAATGAAATAAAATGAGTGTGTAGGCATATGTGTCAATGGATTTATCAAGCAAATGACACCTGTTACCACCTCCAGGCAAGGAAGAGTCCTACTGCAAAATAGTGTATGGATATCTGCCACCAAGAGCAGTAGTCACAAGATGTCTACTCACCCCATGGTTTATAAATGGCAGGGTCATTAAGAGAGACATGATTCACTGGATAGACCAACACTTAACTCTCACACAGAAGAAACAGAGCAAGATCAGCTTCAACAATGGGTTTTAGTCTGTCATGGTCAACAGGTCCCAGCCTATGGCCAATGCAGGGCAATGGTCTGCATTCACCCCTCTTTTGCCACAAGCTAAGGACCCCATTCCCTTCCTGCTGGGAATGTATATAGTAGTGGGGTTGGTCAAGTGCCATATGATGCACAAGCTTAAGCAGAAAAAGGAGTACACAGAATCTGAATCAGGGGAAGATATTGCCACACAAGGAGATAAACCCAGCATAAACTGCCAAGGCTCTATATGTCTTGAAAAAGAAGTATCCTAGGCCCTACATCCATTCTCATGCAGCCAAGCAAGGGTCAGAAGACTGCATACATGTGATTGCCTTTCCCACCAAGATTAAAAGAGTAAAAACACTAGAAAGTTGCTAATTAAGTTGGGCGACAAGTAAACGTATGTGAGGATTGCATGCTATTCTCTCTTTATGTGTTTGTAAACATTCTTTTTTTCTTTTTAAGTAGGTTCCATGCCCAGCACGGAGGCTAATGTGGGGCCTGAACTCACAACCCTGAGATCAAAACCTGAGCTTAGATCAAGAGTCAGATGCTCAACTGACTGAGCCACCCAGGCATCCCTGCAAATATTCTTAATAGAAGTATTTGTGAGTTTTTTTTTTAAACTCTAAAGTCAGCCTGATTTTCAAAAAAATTTTTTTATTTCTGTGTTTGAGAAGAGTTTAAATACAAATAAGGAGTCAGGAAAGATTGAATAATCTGTTTTTTTCCTTCATTATAAAATATTTCAAATGCATATCAAAGTGCAGAGAATAACACTTTAAAAAAGCCATGTACTCATCCCTTCAAATCTATCTAATGCTAATATTTTAATGTATTTGGCTCAAAATTTTAAGGGAAATATATAATAGCAAAGGCTCTCTTTTAGTCCATCTCTCTTTCTTCTGCCTGTCATCTGCAGAATTAGTTATTATCCTTGAAGCTCAATAGTTCATTTAGTATATATCACAGTATTGACCAATCTGTACCATTTCTCCTAGGACAAAGTGTATCCTTCCTTTTGTAGATTATTTTTCCTTCTTTCAGCAATTTTCTTTTTTTAAAAAAGATTTTATCTATTTATTTGAGGGAGAGAGAGAGAGAGAGAGAGAGAGCACAAGCAGGGGGAAGGGTAAAAGAGGAGGGAGAAGCAGGCTCCCATTTAAGCAGGGAACCCAAGGTGGGGCTTGATCCCAGGACCCTGAGATCATGCCCTGAGCTGAAGGCAGACACTAACTGACTGAGCCACCCAGGGGCCCCCAGCGATTTTCTACCACTGTGTTTTTAAATATCCCCGAGATATCCCTCCCCTTCTTATGTTCTATAAGGTGAGTTCTCTATTTTAAGAACACCAGTTATCCTTATGTTGGATAGTCTTTTGTTATGTTTGTTTTCTTCTTAACTATCTTGATATTTATCCTCTGTCTATAACCACTAATAAAATGGTGATACTCTATTTGTTTCATTAGCTCTGAAATTTTATTTTTCACCAAATCTGTTGTTGTGTGCAGCTTGGTCTACCCATATCTACATATCTATATCTGTATCTCTCATCTGCCCTGCTCAGATCAAAATACAGCAGATATCTAGGACCCCAGACTTTCGTTCCTGAAAACTTCCAAACTCATTCTATGAGGCCAGCATCACCTTGATCCCAAAACCAGACAAGACCCCACCATTATAATTGGAAAATTACAGACCAATATCTCTGATGAACATGGATGCCAAAATTCTCACCAAGAATTTTGACTAGCCAATAGCATGAACAGTACATTAAAAGGATTCTTCACCAACACAAAGTGGGATTTACTCCTGGGCTGCAAGGGTGGTTAGACATCTGCAAATCAATCAATGTGATATGTCACATTAACAAAAGAAAGGACAAGAACCATATGATCCTCTCAACTGATGCAGAAAAAGCATTTTACAAAAATACAGCATTGGGGCGCCTGGGTGGCTCAGTCGTTAAGCCCCTGCCTTCGTTTCAGGTCATGATCCCGAGGTCCTGGGATCGAGCCCCACATCAGGCTCCCTGCTCAGCAGGAAGCCTGCTTCTCCCTCTCCCACTCTCTCTGTTTGTGTTCCCTCTCTTGCTGTGTCTCCCTCTCTCTCTGTCAAAAAAAAATAAATAAAATCTTTAAAAAAAATACAGCATCCTTTCTTGATTAAAACTCTGCAGTGTAGGGATAGAAGGAACATATCTCAGTATCATAAAAGCCATATTACAAAGAGCCCGCAGCGAATATCATTCTCAATGGGGGAAAACTGACAGCCTTCCTAAGGTCAAGAACATGACAGGGATGTTCACTCTCACCACTCCTGTTCAACATAGTACTGGAAGTCCTAGTCTCAGCAATCAGACAACAAAAAGAAATAAAAGACATCCAAATTATCAAAGAGATCAAACTCTCACTCTTCACAGATGACATGATACTCTATGTGGAAAACACAAAAGACTCCACCCCAAAATTGCTAGAACTCATACAGGAATTCAGCAAAGTGGCAGAATGTAAAATCAATGCACAGAAATCAGTTGCATTTCTACACACTGACAATGAGACAGAAGAAGAGAAATTAAGGAATCAATTTGCAAGTGTACCAAAAACCATAAGATAGCTAAGAATAAACCTAACCAAAGAGGTAAAGGATCTGTACTCTGAAAACTATAGAACGCTTATGACAGAAATTGAGGAAAACACAAAGAAATGGAGAAACATTCCATGATCATGGATTGGAAGAACAAATATTGTTAAAATGTCTACTCAATCCAATCTCTATTGAAATACCATCAATATTTTTCACAGGGCTAGAACAAACAATCCTAAAATTTGTATGGAACCAGAAAAGCCCCCAAATAGCCAGAGGAATGTTGAAAAAGAAAACCAAAGCTGGTGGCATCACAATTTCAGACTTCAAGCTCTATTACAAGGCTGTAATCACCAAGACAGTGTGGTACTGGCACAAAAACAGACACATAGATCAATGGAACAGAATAGAAAACCCAAAAATGGGCCCTCCACTCTATGGTCAACTAATCTTCAACAAAGCAGGAAAGAATATCCAATAGAAAAAAAGACAGTCTCTTAAATGGTGTTGGGAAAATTGGACAGCCATAGGCAGAAGAATGAAACTGGACCACTGTCTTACAGCATACACAAAAATAAACACAAAATGGATGAAAGACCTAAATGTGAGACAGGAATCCATCAAAAATCCTTGAGGAGAACACAGGCAGCAATCTCTTTGACCTCAGCCACAGCAACTTCTTGTTAGACATGTCTCCAAAGGCAAGGGAAGCAAGGGCAAAAATGAACTATTGGGACTTCATCAAGATAAAAAGCTTTTGCACAGCAAAGGAAACAGTCCACAAAACCAAAGGACAACCTACAGAATGGGAGAAGATATTTGCAAATGTCTTACTAGATAAAGGGCTAGTGTCCAAGATCTATAAAGAACTTATCGAACTCAACACCCAAGGGGCGCCTGGGTGGCTCAGTTGTTAAGCAGCTGCCTTCGGCTCAGGTCATGATCCCGGGGTCCTGGGATCAAGCCCCACATCAGACTCCCTGCTCAGCAGGAAGCCTGCTTCTTCCTCTCCCACTCCCCCTGCTTGTGTTCCCTCTCTCGCTGTGTCTCTCTGTGTCAAATGAATAAATAAAATCTTAAAAAACAAAAACAAAAACAAAAACTCAACACCCAAAAAACAAAGAATCCAGTCAAGAAACGGGCAGAAGACATGAACAGACATTTCTCCAAAGAAGACCTACAAATGGCCAATAGACACATGAAAAAGTATTCCACATCCCTTGGAATCAGGGAAATACAGATCAAAACCATAATGAGATACCACCTCACGTCAGTCGGAATGGCAAAAATTAACAAGTCAGGAAACAACAAATGTTGGAGAGGTTGTGGAGAAAAGGGAAACCTCATAAACTGCTGGTGGGAATGCACACTGGTGGAGCCACTCTGGAAAACAGTATGGAAGTTCCTCACAAAGTTAAAAATAGAGCTACCCTAGGACCCAGGAATTGCACTAGTAGGTATTTACCCCAAAGATACAAATGTAGTGATCCGAAGGGGCACCTGCACCCCAATATTTATAGCAGCAATGTCCACAATAGCCAAACTATGGAAAGAACCCAGATGTCCATTGACAGATGGATGGATAAAGAAGATGTTGTGTGTGTGTGTGTATATATATATATATATATATGTATATACACACACACACACACACACACACACACACACAATGGAATATTACTCTGTCATCAAAAAATGAAATCTTACCATTTGCAACGATATGGATGGAACATACTAGAGGGTAGAATGGTAATTGAAATAAGTCAATCAGAGAGACAATTATCATTCGATTTCACTCCTATGTGGAATTTAAAAAACAAAACAGAGGATCATAGGGGAAGGGAGGGAAAAATAAAATAAGATGAAATCAGAGGGAGACAAATCATAAAAGACTCTTGACTATAGGAAACAGACTGAGGGTTGCTGGAGGGAAGGTGGGGTGGGATGGGGTAATTGGGTGATGGGCATTAAGGAGGGCATGTGATGTAATGATCACTGGGTGTTATATGCGACTGATGAATCACTGAACTCTACCTCTGAAACTAATAATACACTATATGTATTAAAACTATTAACTATTGACACTATATGTTAATTAATTGAATTTAAATAAAATAAAATTTTAAAAAATAAAATAAAAGAAGTTCCTTCCTGATCTATACCCTTCCTCAAGAAAATCACTACTCTGACTTCAATAATTATTATTTAGTTTTGCCTTCTTGAGCTTCATAAGTGAAATACAGTACATTCTCTCTTATAGCTGGTTTCTTTCACTCAACCTAATATGTTAGATCTATCCATGTTGTTGAATGTTCCAGTACTTTATTTTGTGTGTGTGTGTGGGTCGTATTCCATTAGGTGAATATAACACAATTTATCCGGGCACCTGGATGGCTCAGTCAGCTAAGCATCTGCCTTTGTCTCAGGTCATGATCCCAGGGTCCTGGGATTGAGCCCTGCATGGAGCCCCGCAGCCCCAAATCAAATCAGGCTCAGCGGGGAGACTGCTTCTCCCTCTCCCTCATGTATCCTATATATATAGATGTGTAGGGGAAAGTTTCTGAAATCTATCTGATTTTCAGAAGGAAAAAGTGGGTTTGGATCTCTTTACCTGCATACATCCAGGATGGCCACCCAACCCATCTGTGTGCCAATTTCTCACTAGAAAAGTGAGTGTAGTGATAATACATGATTTAACTATTCCCAGTAAGACAGGAAAATAAAACAAGAAAGAAGCTTGATTAAGTCTCATTATGCAAATATCAGGCATTATATATTACTATATATTTCCATCTATTGGTCCCTCTGCCTGCCACTCCCCCTGCTTGTGCTCTCTCTCTCTCTCAAATAAATAAATAAAATATTTTTAAAAAACCACAATTTATCCTTTCTCTTGTTGATGGACATTTAGGATGTATCCATTTGGGGATTATTATGAATGAAAATGGCTATGCACATTCTTGTATAAGAACATATGCACTCATTTCTCTTGTGTACATACCTAAGAGTGGAATTTCAGAAGGTAGGCATATGTTTAGCCTTAATAGAAAACATCAAAAAATTTTCCAATGTGATTATACCACTCTATACTCTCACCAGCATTGTTTGACTGTTCTGATACCATCACACCTTTCTGATACTCACATTTAATCTCTTAACTTTCAGCAGAGATAAAATAATGGAAAGATCCAGAATAGTATGCATATTACTGAGGAACACTCAGTAAAGCATTGATTTTGTTCACCTAATTCTGATACTGAAAACCATAATGTGGCCAGAATGGGGAAAGAAGCCTGGCAGAACCCTCCCAATGAAGTGCCTGTTGCTTCGGTGAGCTATATGTCCCATACCCTCAAGTCCCAGGAGGATGAGAAGGGATTGAGAAGTTTCCTTCTGGGGGATGCCTTTGTGGCTCAGTCAGTTAAGCGTCTGCCTTTGGCTCAGGTCATGATCCCAGGGTCCTGGGATCCAGTCCCACATCGGGCTCCCTGCTCAGCAGGGAACCTGCTTCTCCCTCTGCCTGCCGCTACCCCTGCTTTGTGCTCTCTCTCTCTGACAAATAAATGAGTAAAATCTTTTTTAAAAAAATGCCATAATAACAAAAAAAGAAGTTTCCTTCTGGGCATGCTATTTCCTCTGGTCTTTTTCACCGTTGGGCCTCTGAGACAGAAAGAGGGCAAAAGAGAGAATGAGAGAGAGAGAGAGAGAGAGAGAGGAAAGAGAGAGAGCTCTGACACCCAGTGGCCCAAGAGTAGTGTCTCCTGCCTCACCCTGTGTGAGAGGCCAGTCCTTTGGCTCCTGCTTCAGGAATTCTGAAACCTGTAGGTCCTTGGTATGTTCATTTATTAAACATGGTTTAAAGTAAAGTCTCCCAGCTCTGTTGGATGGGTCCCCATGAGGGGAGCCAGCACCAACAAGGGGTCCTTTCTTGAAGGAAGCAGCCCTCTGGTCAGAATCTCTGGGCCTCCAGGTCTTATAATGCTCCCCAGAAAAAGCCTTGTGGGCATTTGGTGGAGCCAAGTGGCCTTGAGAAGGCAATGTTTGTCCCCATCCTAAAGAACACTCGTACAAGTCTGAGAGGAGGGCTTGGTGTTGTGCCATTCTGGGCTGAGTCAGCTAGGTATGAGCAGGGCTGAATGGAGCAGAGGGAGGTCCAGCAGCTCTGACCTTGAAAGAAACAAAGCCCTCCCAGGTGCTGGCTTAGGTGAGCCTTGGGTACCCACTCCATAATTTCTAACAATACCCAGAAATACTGGCCCATAAACCAGCTAGTGAGTAATAGATTTCCAGAGCTAAAAAAGGCCTTGGGAAGATCTGTTCTAAATCAACACATGCATTATGCTTTATATACAAACTGGAGGCTCGATAGGGGCTAGCAGCAGCCTGTTTGGAGGTCGTGGCAAGCACGTTAGATTTTAAGGGCAATGGGAGTCATGGGGTGTGGGCTTTAAGGTTTTAGGAGCAGAAAGATGAATATATTTTAGAGTGATATGGGTAAACTGAAAATAAGATTTTGAGGTAGAACCATTAAAAATTTTTTTAGGGGGCGGCGCCTGGGTGGCTCAGTCGGTTAAGGGACTGCCTTCGGCTCAGGTCATGATCCTGGAGTCCCGGGATCGAGTCCCACATTGGGCTCCCTGCTCGGCAGGGAGTCTGCTTCTCCCTCTGACCCTCTTCCCTCTCGTGCTCTCTATCTCTCATTCTCTCTCTCTCAAATACATAAATAAAATCTTAAAGAAAAATTTTGGGGGGGAAATCTCTCACCTCCAAAACTCTCTCAGCATTTCTGCAGAGGTAACTATCTAGGTGAGGAGAAAAAAATAATTCTTTGTGAGGAATGACCATGCATAGTTATCAATTATTTTTGTCTTTATATTTTGTTTATTATAAAATATAACATATTTGGAAAAGTACATAAAACAAATGCACAGTGGAACAAAGTATTATAAAGTCAATTCCCAGGTAACCACCAACCAGGCCAAGACCTACATGGTTGTCAGCAGCCCAGAAGAACCTGACTGCTCCTGCCTCACAGCCAGCTCCTCCCATACTAGAGGGAACGACTCCTTTGCTTTTCTTTAGAGCTTTACATCCCAAGGGTAGTTCAAAGGTTGGAAAACTATGGCCTGCCAAATCTGGAACCCAGTCTGTTTTTAAATTGTTTTGACGGAATATAATCACACCCATTCTTTTATGCACTGTACTGTTTATAACTACTTTCCGGCTACAAGAGCAGAGTTGAGTAGTTGCTGCAGAGACCCAGATGGCTGGCTAAGCCTAAAATATTTCCTATCTGACTCCTCAGAAAAAAAATGGGGCTCCCAGGTGTAGTTTATGATCTACCAAACTTGCAGTTTGCTGCCCCCAGTGTAGTGAGTGCTCTACCAATTTCCCCCAGCTGCTGGGAGGATTGGCTGCCGGGAATTCACTGCGGCCCACTTCTCTGGCAGTTCGGTGGGGGAAAACCTGGCGACAGACTCTCTTGGTGCACTCCTCAGTCAACTGATGCTATTATAAATGTAATTGTCTTTTAATTTCATTTTTAAATGGTTTATAGCTAATGTATAGATGCAATTGATTATTAAATATCAGTCTTATATCCTGCAACCTTGCTGAAATTGTTTCTTACTTCTTACCTCTAATATATTTTTAGTAGACTCCTTAAGGTTTTCTATATAGAACTGATGTCATCTGCAAAAAAATTTTTACTTCTTCCTCTTCCATCAAGTTGCCTTTCATTCTCTTTTATGTCTAATTATGCTACCTAGAACCTCATGGTGGATTTGTTGAATAGTTGTAGCAAGAGCAGACATCCTTATCTTATTCTTGATCTTAGGGAGAAATCTTTCAGTCTTTCAGTGTTAACTATGATGTTGGCAAATTTTTTGTAGATGCCCTTTGTCAGATTGAGGAAGTTCCCTTATATTTCTAACTTGAGGGATTTTTTTAAAAAATCATGAATGGATGTTAGATTTTGTCAAATTCTTTTTCTGAGTCTATTATGTGTTTCCTTCTTTTCCTAGTAATATGATGCTTTACATAGATTGATTATCATATGTTGAAACAATCAAATCCCACTTGCTCACAATGTGCTTTATCTGGATTTGGTTCGCTGGTATTTTGTTGAGAATTTTTGCATCTACCTTTATAAGGGATATTGGTTTGTAGTTTTTTTGTGATGTCTTTGTCTGATTTTGGTATTGGGATAATACTGAACTCATAGAATGAGTTGGAAAATGTTCCTTCTTCTATTTTTTGAAAGAATTTGTGAAGAGTTGGTGTTAATTTTTCAAATGTTTGGTAGAATTCACCAGTGAAGCCATCTGGTTCTGAGCTTATCTCTGTGGGAAGTTGTTTGAATGTTAATCCATATCTTTACTTTCTATAGGTCTATTCAGATTTTCTATATCTTCTCAAGTCAGTTTTGGTGTTTTTGTCTTTCTAGGAATTTCTTGGTTATCTAATTTGTTGATAGATAATTGTTCATAGCATTCCCTTATCATCTCTTTTATTTCTGTAAAGTTGGCAAATAATATCCCCAGATATTTTGCTGATTTTAGTAAGTTGAGTCATCTCCCTTTTTTTGTTGGTCTGACAAAAGGCTTGCCAATTTTGTTGATTCTTTCAAAGACCAAATTTTTGGTTTTGTGACTTTTTCTATTGATTTTCTATTCTCTAACTTATTTCCACTCTAATCTTTATTATTCATTCCTTCTGCTTGCTTTGGGTCTAGTTTGGTCTTCTTCAGTTTGCTCTTCTAGTTTTTAAGTTGGAAGCTTAGATTATTTATTTGAAGTCTTTCTTCTTTTTTAAATGTAGGAATTCACAGCTATAAATTTCCCTGTAAGCATTCCTTTTTCTGAATGCCATAAATTTTGGTATTTTGTGTTTTCATTTTCATTCATCTCAAATGTATTTTATAATTTCCCATCTGGTTTCTTCTTTGACTCATTTATTAAAAGTATATTTTTAAATTTCCACATATTTTTTACTTACCAAATTTCTTTCAATTAATTTATAATTTACATAGAATTGAAATTATTTTGATTAATTTCAATCCTTTTCATTTTACTGGTGCTTGTTTACTGACCTAACATATGGTCTGTCCAGGGGAATGTGCCATGTACACCAAGGAGGATTATCTGTTCTGCTATTGTTGTTGGATGGAATGTTCAGTAGATGTCTGTTAAGTCTATTTGGTTATAGTGTTGTTCAAGTCTTCTATTTCCTTGTTGATTTTCTGCCTAGTTGTTCTTTTCTTTTTCTTTTTTTTTCAATTTTATTATGTTATGTTAGTCACCATACAATACATCATTACTTTTTGATGTGCTGATCCATGATCCATTGTTTTCGTATAACATCCAGTGCTCCATGCAGTATGTGCGCTCCTTAATACCCATCACGGGGCTAACCCATGCCCCCACCCCCCTTCCCTTTAAAACCCAGTTTGTTTCTCAGAGTCTATAGTCTCTCATGGTTCATCTCTCCCTCCAATCTCCCCCCTTTTTCCCTTCCTTCTCCCAGTGTCCTCCATGCTATTCCTTATGTTCCACAAATAAGTGAAACCATATGATAATTGACTTTCTCTGCTTGACTTATTTCACTTAGCATAATCTCCAGTCCCATCCATGTTGATGTAAAAGTTAGGTATTCATCCTTTCTGATGTCTGAGTAATATTCCATTGTGTATATGGACCACATCTTCTTTATCCATTCATCTGTTGAAGGGCATCTCATCTCTTTCCACAGTTTGGCTATTGTGGACATTGCTGCTATGAACATTGGGGTGCATATGGCCCTTCTTTTCACTAAATCTGTGTCTTTGGGGTAAATACCCAGTAGTGCAATGGCTGGGTCATAGGGTAGCTCTATTTTTAAATTTTTGAGGAACCTCCACACTGTTTTCCAAAGTGGCTGTACCAACTTGCATTCCCACCAACAGTGTAAGAGGGTTCCCCTTTCTCCACAACCTCTCCAACATTTGTTGTTTCTTGCCCTGTCCATTTTTGCCATTCTAACTGGTGTAAGGTGGTATCTCAATGTGGTTTTGATTTGAATTTCCCTGATGGCTAATGATGATGAACATTTTTTCATGTGTCTGTTAGCCATTTGTATGTCTTCTCCAGAGAAGTGTATTTTCATATCTTCTGCCTACTTTTTGACTTGATTATTTGTTTTTTGGATGTTGAGTTTGAGAAGTTCTTTATAGATCTTGGATACCAGCCCTTTATCTGTAGTGTCATTTGCAAATATCTTCTCCCATTCTGTGGGTTGCCTCTTTGTTTTGTTGACTGTTTCCTTTGCTGTACAGAAGCTTTCTGTCTTGATGAAATCCCAAAAGATCATTTTGCTTTTGTTTCACTAGCTTTTGGCGATGTATCTTAAACGAAGTTGCTATGGGCAATGTCAAAGAGGTTACTGCCTATGTTCTCCTCTAGGATTTTGACGGACTCCTGTCTCACATTGAGATCTTTCATCCACTTTGAGTTTATCTTTGTGAATTGTGTTAGAGAATGGTCGAGTTTCATTCTTCTGCATGTGGCTGTCCAATTCTCCCAGCACCTTTTATTGAAGAGACTGTCTTTTTTCCATTGCATGTTTTTTCCTGCTTTGTCAAAGATTATTTGACCATAGAGTTGAGGGTCCATATCTGGGTTCTCTATTCTGTTCCATTTGTCTATATGTCTGTTTTTGTGCCATTACAATGCTGTCTTGGTGATCACAGCTTTCTAATATAGCTTGAAATCGGGCAATGTGATGCCCCCAGCTTTGTTTTTCTTTTTCAACATTTCCTTGGCGATTCGGGGTCTTTTCTGATTCCATACAAATTTTAGGATTGTTTGTTCCAGCACTTTGAAAAATGTCATTGAAATTTTGATTGGGATGGCATTGAAGGTATAGATTGCTCTGGGTAACATAGACATTTAACATAGACATTTAACATAGACATTTTAACAATGTTTATTCTTCCGACCCATGAGCATTTTTCCATCTTTTTGTGTCTTCTTCAATTTCTTCCATGAGTGTTTTGTAGTTCCTAGAGTATAGATCCTTTACCTCTTTGGTTAGGTTTATTCCGAAGTATCTTATGGTTTTTGGTGCTATTGTAAATGGAATCGTTTCTCTAATTTCTCCAGTTGCGTTGTTAGTGTATAAGAAAGCAACTGATGTCTGTGCATTGATTTTGTAACCTGCCACATTACTGAATTGCTGTATGAGTTCTAGTAATTTGGGGGTGGACTCTTTTGGGTTTTCCACATAGAGTATCATGTCATCTGTGAAAAGAAAGAGTTTGACTTCTTCTTTGCCAATTTGAATACCTTTTATTTCTTTTTGTTGTCTGATTGCTGTTGCTAGGACTTCTAGTACTATGTTGAACAATAGTGGAGAGAGTGGGCATCCTTGATGTGTTCCTGATCTTAAGGGAAAGGCTCTCAGCTTTTCCCATTGAGGATGATATTTGCTGTGGGTTTTTCAGAGATGGATTTTATGAACTTGAGGAATGTTCCCTCTATCCCTATACTCTGAAGAGTTTTAATCAGGAAAGGATGTTGTATTTTGTCAAATGCTTTTTCTGCATCAATTGAGAGGACCATATGGTTCTTCTCCCTCCTCTTATTAATGTGTTCTATCACATTGATTGATTGGCAAATGTTGAACCACCCCACATCCCAGGGATAAATCCCACCTGGTCGTGGTGGGTGATGGATGATATTCTTAATGTATTGTTGGATCCTATTAGCTAGGATTTTGTTGAGGATTTTGGAATCCATACTCATCAGGGATATCAGTCTGAAATTCTCCTTTTTGATGGGGTCTTTGCCTGGTTTGGGGATTAAGGTAATGCTGGCCTCATAGAATGAGTTTGGAAGTTATCCTTCTGTTTCTATTTTTTGAAACAGCTTCAGTAGAATAGGTATTATTTCTTCTTTGAATGTTTGGTAGAATTCCCCAGGGAATCCATCAGGCTCTGGACTCTTGTTTTTTTGGGAGGTTTTTGATCACTGCTTCAATCTCGTTCCTGGTTATTGGCCTATTCAGGTTGTCAATTTCTTCCTGTTTCCCTCTTGGCAGCTTATAGGTTTCCAGGAAGACCTCCATTTCATCCAGATTGCTCAGTTTATTGGCCTATAGTTGTTGATAATAATTTCTAATAATTGTTTCTATTTCCTTGGTGTTAGTCATGGTCTCTCCCCTTTCATTCATAATTTTATTAATTTGGGTCCTTTCTCTTTTCCTTTGGATAAGTCTGGCCCGTGGTTTATCGATCTTATTAATTCTTTCAAAGAGCCAACTTTTAGTTTCATTGATCTGATCTACTATGTTTCTGGTTTCTAATTCATTGATCTCTGCTTTAATTTTAATTATTTCTCTTCTAATGCGTGGTTTCAGCATTGTTTGCTGCTCTTTCTCTAGTTCTTTAAGGTGTAGAGTTAGTTGGTGAATTCGGGATTTTTCTATTTTTTTGAGTGAGGCTTGGATGGCTATGTATTTCCCTTCTGCCTCCAGGACGCGAATGTTTGTTTCATTCCCCAGATTAGGGACATTCTCAGCTACAATTTGCTCAAATACATCTTTGCAGTATCCCATAGGTTTTGGATCAATGTGTTTTCATTCTCATTGCATTCCATGAATGGTTTAAGTTCTTCTTTGATTTCCTGGTTGACCCAAACATTCTTGAGCAGAGTGATCTTTAGCTTCCAAGTGTTTGAATTTCTGCCAAATCTTTTCTTGTGATTGAGTTCCAGTTTTAAAGCATTGTGGTCTGAGAATATGCAGGGAATAATCTCAGTCTTTTGGTATTGGTTGAGACCTGATTTGTGACCCAGTATGTAGTCTATTCTGGAGAAAGTTCCATATGGGCTTGTGAAGAATGAGTATTCTGTTGTTTTAGGGTGAAATGTTCTGTAAATATCTATGAGGTCCATCTGGTCCAATGTATCATTCAAAGCTCTTGTTTCCTTGTTGATTTTCTGCTTAGATGATCTGTCCATTGCTGAGAGTGGGGTATTGAGGTCTCCTACAATTAATGTATTGCTATCAATATGACTCTTTATTTTGGTTAACAGTTGGCTTATGTAGATGGCTGCTCCCATGTTGGGGGCATAGATATTTACAATTGTTAGATCTTCTTGTTGGATAGACCCTTTAAGAATGATATAGTGTCCTTCTGTGTCTCTATTTACAGACTTTAGTTTAAAATCTAATTTGTCTGATATGAGAATTGCTACCCCAACAGCTTTCTTTTGAGGTCCGCTGGCATGGAAGATGGATCTCCATCCCTTCACTTTCAGTCTGGATGTATCTTTAGGTTCAAAATGAGTCTCTTGTAGGCAGCATATGGATGGGTCCTGTCTTTTAATCCAATCTGCAACCCTGTGCCGTTGTATGGGAGCATTTAGGCCATTCACGTTGAGAGTGATTATTGAAAGATATGAATTAATTGTCATCATGTTGCCTGTGAAGACGTTGTTTTTATAGATTGTCCCTGTAAATTTCTGTTGTATATCACTCTTGGGGTCTTTCTCCTTTTATAGAACACCCCTTAATATTTTTTGCAGGGTCGGCTTAGTGGTCACATATTCTTTCAGTTTCTGCCAGTCGTGGAAGCTCTGCATCTCTCCATCCATTCTAAATGAAAGCCTTGCCAGATAAAGTATTCTTGGCTGCATGTTCTTTTCATTTAGTACCTTGAATATGTCTTGCCAGGCCTTTCTGGCTTGACAGGTCTCTGTGGATAGGTCTGACATTATTCTGATGTTCCTCCCTCTGTACGTAAGGAATCTCTTCCCCCTAACTGCCCTGAAGATGGTTTCCTTGGTTCTAAGATTTGCAAGTTTTACTATTACATGCCAGGGTGTTGGCCTGTTTTCCTTGATCTTGGGAGGGGTCCCTTCTGCCTCCAGGACGCGAATGTTTGTTTCATTTCCCAGATTAGGGACATTCTCAGCTACAATTTGCTCATATACATCTTCTAGTCCTCTCTCTCTCTCCACTCCTTCTGGGATTCCAATTATTCTGACATTGGAACGCTTCATGGTTTCACTCATTTCTCTGATTCTATTTTCATGGATTCTGAGTTGTTTTTCCCTGGCCCCCTCTTTTCCCTTTTTATCTATTATATTGTCTTCCAGGTCGCTTATTCATTCTTCTGCCTCAGTTACCCTAGCTGTTAGAGTATCTAGATTGGATTGGATCTCATTGATAGCATTTTTAAGTTCTGCCAATTCAGCTTTCATTTCTGCCCTTAGAGACTCTATGTTGCCATTAATTGATTTCTCCATTCTAGCCATTGTCTTCACAATTGCTAGCCTGAATTCCATCTCCGACATCTTGGTTATATCTGCATCCATTTGTAAATCTGCAGCATAAGTCATAATCTCTGAATCTTTTCTATTTTGGGGGCTCCTCCTTCTAGTCATTCTGTTGATGGGTGTTTGAGGGAATGTATAGAGTCCAAATTATTGACCAGAACCCAAGCAAGATGCACCTGTTTTCTAGAGACCTTAGGGTTGCTGGTCTCTTGTTTACCCAGCCTGTCTTCTGGGGGAGGGGCCTGCCGCGCTGTTGCTCAGGCAACCCAGTTTGGGTGGAGTTGCCCTGCCCCCCTGTGGCGGGGGATGGGCTCAGCGGGAATCAGTTTTGGGGGCTTTTGTTCTCCGGCGGCTTTCCCTGGCAGCTTTCCGTGTCTCTTCCGCGAGTCAGACCAGAAGAGAACGTTTCCAACTGTCTGCCTCAGAGCAGAGAGACCGCAGTCTGTTCTTCAGTGAGCTCTCCAGGCCACACTGTCTCTTTTTCTGTCCGTGTTGCTATAAACTGCAGTGTCCTAGGTTGTGCACCCCTCCGCAGCGCCCCCACTCCTGCCTCCAGGTAGGGGCACGTCTCTGCCCTTTGTGCTTCTAAAACCGCCAGCCACCCCCAGATCGCACATGCGACCCCCTCCCGCCCCGTTCCAGGTTTCCACCCCGGGGGCTGCTCTAAAGTCCTTTCCCTGCCGCTACCTGTCTGCGAGTCTGTGCCCCATCCCCAGCGCATGAGGCCTTAGCTCACTGGTGGTGTAGGATCCCCATGGCCAGGCATCCTCCCGCTACCGTTTATCCTCCAATAGCTGCCTGCGGAATCAGGGTTTCCTGCTTCGCACCTCAAAACCAACCGCCTGCGATATTCTGGTTTGTAGAGATCCAGATCTTTTTACATCTCAGGCTGGTTCATGGGTGCTCAGAGTGGTCTGGCTGATATCCAGCTCAGTTCCGGGGACCAGTTGGAATAGGGTCCCCTACTCCTCTGCCATCTTTCCTTCTTGCTTAGTTGTTCTATCCGTTATTGAAAGTGGTGTATTGACGTCTCCAACAATTAATTTGAATTTTCTATTTTTTTCCTTCAACTCTATTCATTTTTGCTTTATATATTTTGATGGTCTCTTATTACATAATGTTTATAACTACTATATCTTTTTACCATAGTGAATATTTTATTAATAGATAATGTCCTTCTTTATCTCTTGAAAACTTTTTTGATTTAAAGTTTATTTTGTCTGATATTAGTATGGTCACTTCAGCTCTTTTTGGTTACTATTTGTATGATATATCTTTTAGCATCCTTTTACTTGCAACCCATTTTTGTCTTTGAATCTAAATTGTGTCTTTTACAGATAATATATTGTTGGAGCATGTGGGCTGGGTTTTTTCCCTTTTTAAATCCATTCAGCTAGTGTCTGCCTTTAGATTGAAGAGTTTAATCTGCTTATATTTAGTGTAATTACTGATAAGGTAGGAGTTATGTCTTTAATTTTGTTATTTTTTGATATGTTTTATGTCCTTTTTGTTATTCTATTCCTCAGTTATTGCCATTTTGTGTTAAATATTTTCTAGTGTGCCATTATAATTCCCTTGTTATTTCTTTTACCATATAATTTTCAGTTATTTTTTTAGTTCATACCTTGGGCGTCACAGTTAGCTTTTGCTATTTCAATCCCTTAGGTTTCAGTAAGGGCAATTATTCCCATGACATAAAGGCCTTATTTCCTCTATTTGTTGAATGCCAAGTTATAGGTTCTGAGTATGAGCAAGTATCCTAGGGTACCAAATCTTATCTCCTTTTCTTGCTATTTCTTGTTTCTGGGATCTGACTATTGGCAACTCTTCACTGGACAACAAGGCCTTATCTACTTTTTTGTTTGAACCAATTTTTCCAGGTTCTAAGGAAAAGCAATTCCTGTCACAACACCATGGGCTTGTGCCTTCGCTTCTTGGATCCAAGTTCTATAGGTTTTGTGTTTTTTTTTCTTCCAAATTTTTACTTAAATTCTAGTTAATTAACAAATACTGTAATACTGAAAAAAATAAATAGTGTAATATTGGTTTCAGGAGTAGAATTTAGTGATTCGTCACTTACATGTAACACTCAGTGCTCATCATAACAAGTGCCCTCCTTGATAACCACCACCCATTTAGCCCACCCCCCCCCACGTCCCTCCATCAATCCTCAGTTTGTTCTCTATCATTAAGAGTCTCTTATGGTTTGCTTTCCTCTCTCTCTTTCTTTTTTTCTTTCCCTTCCCATATGTTCATCTGTTTTGTTTCCTAAATTCCACACATGAGTGAAATCATATGGTATTTGTCTTTCTCTGACTGACTTATTTCACTTAGCACAATATACTCCAGGTCCATCCATGTCGTTGTAAATGGCAAGATTTCATTCTCTTTGATGATTAATATTCCATCTTTACCCATTCATCAGTCGATGGACACCTGGGCTCTTTCCATAGTTTGGCTATTGTTGATAATGCTGCTATAAACATTGAGGTACATGTACCCCTTTGCAAGTTCTCTAGGTTTTGAAAATGAGCAAAAACTGTGTCTTAGTCTGGGCTGCTGTAACAAAAAACATCTGCTTGTATAACCTGGATGGCTTGTAGATGACAGAAGTTTATTCCTCATAGTTCTAGAGGCTAGAAGTTGAAGACCAAGGTACTAGCAGATTCAATGTCTGGTGAGGGCCTATTTCCTCATAGTTGGCTGTCTTTTCACTGTACCATCACATGGTGGAAGAGGCAAGGGAGCTCTGTGGGATATCTTTTATTAGAGTATTAATCTCATTTATGAGGGCTCCAACCTCACAACCTAAGCATCTCCCAAATACTCCATCTCCTAATACCATCACATTAGGTGATGGGAATGTTTGCTCATACTCAGAACCTGTAACTTGGGATTCAGCACACAGAGAAAACAAGGCCTTTATGCTTTGGGAGTAATTGCTCTTACTAAAAACCTAGAGTTTGAATTAATTTCAACATATGAATTTTGGAGAGACATCAATATTTAGTGTTATAGCAAATATGGAGGGTTTTCTTTTTGCCCCCCCCCCACGCCTTTTTTTACTCTTTTACTCTTCTTGCAAATTTCTGTGTCTAGGATCCAATTCTGGACAAGTATTCCTTTGGCAAGAAAACCTTATCTTCTCTTTGTGTTAGATCCAGAATGTGTAGGTTCTGAGGATGGGCAACTATACTCAGGACATCAAAACATTAAATCTTCTGTTTGGTAGAAAACTAAATATATGTTGTAGAATGGGCAACTATTTCTAGTTGCTCTGGCCTTTCCCTCACTGCTTCATCATTCAAAGGTCCCTGGAATATGAATAGGTGAAACAACTCCTGGGAGCAATGGACCTTGCCCTTTTTACTTTTTTTACTTCTCAGATCACTAGGTTCCAAGTATGGGCAACAACTCCCACTACAATTGGACTTATTCCCTCTTTGTTGGCTTATACATCTCTAGTTTCTGAATATGTGCACCTCTTTCAAGAGTTCCAAAACATCTCTCCACATTTTGTTAGATCTCAAATTGGTAGGATTCAATTATGGATACTAACACCTCAGGGTACTAAGACCTCATTTCCTCTAACTGTTAGACACAAGGAAGGCTAACTAGTTTCAGGGCACCAAGGCCTTGTCCCTTCTACTTGTTATATAACAGTTCTTTCTGTTCCAAGTATGACTAACTCCTTGTCTCCTCTGTTGGATCCCGTGTCTTGGTTCTGAATATGGGAAACAGCTTCCAGGTCAGCAAGGCCACTGCTTGTTGGATTAAACACCTCTAGTTTTCCAATATATATACCTACTTCCAGGGCTTTAAAGCTTGTTTCCACTGCTTGTTAAGTCCCAGATGTGTAGTGTAAGTGCCTGACAATTAGCTTTTTTTTTTTTTTAATTGAAAGTGCCTGACATTAAGCCTTCAACTACTAAGGCATCCATTTCGAAGATATACATCTTAAACAAACATATTGCCAGCTATGTGACACAGTACTAGCTACAAAACTAGATAAAGAGCCAGGATGCCCTACTCACGAAGTTCCCCTTTTAGAAAGCTCATAGTGACCTAGATAACTGAATGATTGAGTGACCCTGCTTTTCTGTCCCCATGCTTTAGTTCCTGCTCTTATGTTTTAAATAGTGAACTTGTGAAACCCTAGGCACCCCACCTTCGATCCCAATAAAATCAGTACCCCAGGTCTACTTTCTCTCTCTCTCTACCTGTGACCTCTCTATAAAATCCTGGGCATGCACTGTACCCTCCAGGACCTATGAGTAATAAACCTTGTGTTTACAAATTTCCCCAATTGTTGTTGCTGAAGTGTGTTTTGCAATCATAATAAAAACCACAAGGGTCTGTCCAGCCACAACATTGGCTATGGTTGGAGAAATGTCTGTAGGGGCTACCATAAGTAATATGGGCCCATGTGAGTGCCCCAAGCATTCCTAGCTGACAGTATCACTTTATTATAGCTGAGACCAACACAAAACAAAATGTCTAGGATTCAAGTATGAGAACATACTTCCTAGGCACCCAGACCTTATACTATATACTTGTTGGATCCAAAGTCTCTAGGTTCAAAGTATAGACAAGTACTTACAGGGTAGCTACTGTGTCTATACCAAGTACAGACAGCTACTCATAGGCTGACCTCCTCTCTTGTTGGTACCAAAGTCTAGGTTCACAGCAGAGGTACAAACCCCAGTATGCAAAGACCTGGTCTCTTCTGCTTGTTGGATCTTAGGCCTGTGGGTTAAAAATACTGGCCATAATTTGAGACTAAGGCCTTGTGTGTTTTTATATAGCAGGGTTTTAGGTTCCTAACATGGGCTACTACTTCTAGCTTAACAAACCCTATTCTATTCTGTTTGATGGATCTCTGGTGTCTAGGACCCAATCTGAGCAACAAGGCCTGTGTCTTTTGTGTAGCATCCCAGGTCTCTATTTAAGTTTGGGAAAATACTCCCAGGACACCAAGACCTGGTCAAATCTCTGTTAAAAATGAGCTTCTAGCTTCTGAGTATGAGCCACTAATCTCCAACATTAAAACTTTTTTTAAAAATCTGCTTATTAGATTCAAAGTCTCCAGAGTTTGAGTAAGAGAAACCATGTCCAAGGCATGAAAGTATGTTTTCTTTTCCTTATTTGGATCCTAGGTCTCTAAGTTCTGGGTACAGGCAGTGACTTTAAGGACATCATGCCTTTTCTCCTCAGTTTATGGGATTCTAGGTAACTATGTCCTGAACATGGGCAACTACACTCAGGACATCAGGACCTCACCTCCTTTGCTTGATAGATTCTGTATATTTATGTTCTGAGTATGGACACATATTCTCAGGGTGCAAGGCCACATTTCCTCTGCTTGTTGGAATCCTGGTCTCTAAGTTCAGATTATGAGAAACTATTCCCACAACACCAGAAAGTTGCCTCCTTTGCTATTTGTTTTCCAGGTCTCTAAGTCTTGAGTACATATATCTTCTAAGGTACAGAATCTTCTCTCCTTGCTTTATGGTTCCAGTTTTCTAGGAAGCAGCAGAAGAACTATTCCCAAGGCACAAAATTCTTGTGTTCCCCCACTTGTTGGATTCCAGGTATCTGTGTTTTGGGTTGGGGCACCTTCTTTCCTGGCAACAAAGTCTCACATATTTTTCTTCTTGGACTCCAAGTCTTTAGATTGCAAAAACTGTTACATGTTCTTAGGGCACTAGATCTATTTTCCTCTGCTTGTCGGATATCATATCTTTAAATTCTGATTATGAGCAAATAATCTCTAGACACAGAGGCATAGGTTCCTCTGTTTGTTGGAGTCTAAATATCTAGGATCCTAGAATGAGCAACAACACCAAGGGCACCTGTGACTTTGTCTTTTCTCCTTAACAGACTTTAGATCTCAATGATCTGAGCATAAGCAACTGTTCCCAAGGCACAAAGCCTCTGGCTCCTCTGCTTGAAGGAATTCAGGACTCTAGGTTCAGATTGTTATATTTTTAAAAGATTTTATTTATTTATTTATTTATTTATTTATTTATTTATTTGAGAGAGCATGTGAGAGAGAGAGAGCAAGAGAGTGAGCACGAGCAGGGGGTGGGGGAAGGATAGAGGGAGACGCAGACTCCTCGCTGAGCAGGGAGCCTGATGCAGGACTTGATCCCAGAACCTTGAGATCATGACCTGAGCCAAGGGCAAGACGCTCAACTGACTGAGCCACCTGGTGCCCTCCAGATTCAGATTATGAGCAATTATTCCCAGGGCTCCAAAAACTACATCCTATATGTGTTCTCTAATTTCTTCTTCCTAGATATGAGAACCTACTCCTAGGGCATCAAAGCCTTGTCTTTTTCTTGATGGATCTCATTTCTATGATTCAGAAAACTCTTTTAAGGGCATCAAGCTATCTCCTTTGTCACATTCTGGATCTCTGCGCTGAGTACGGACAATTACTCCCAGGGTACCAATGCCTTGTGTCCTCTCCTTGTTGGATTCTAGGTCCGTATGTTTTCAATAATGGCAACTCCTCCCCAGGCAAGAAAGTCTCACATATTCTGTTTTGTGGGTCCCAGGTCTCTAGAATCTGAGAGTTGGCAAGTACACCTAGGACACAAAGTTTTCTTCTCTGCTTGTTAGATCTCAGGTTCTGATTATGGGAAAATATCCCAGCACTAAGGCATTGACTCCCCTGTCTTTTGGATTCCTAGTATATATTCTAGGGATTGACCACTATTTGTAGGGCTCTGAATCTTTGTCTCCATTGCTTGTTTGATTTTTATGAGCTGAGGTTCCAAGTATGGGCACCTATTTTCAGGGCATTGAGACCTTGTCTCC
Source organism: Callorhinus ursinus (assembly GCF_003265705.2). Classification (NCBI taxonomy): domain Eukaryota; kingdom Metazoa; phylum Chordata; class Mammalia; order Carnivora; family Otariidae; genus Callorhinus; species Callorhinus ursinus. The sequence goes on from NW_027397140.1 coordinate 415,315, forward strand.
TCTGGTTATTGGACCAAAGTCTTTCTGCCTAGGGACTTAAGGCTTTGTCTCCTCTGCTTGATGGACACCAGTCCCCAGGTTCTGATACGGTCTAATACCCCCAGGCACAAAGGCCATCTGTTGGTTAGATCTCAGGTCCTTGTTCCAACTATGGATAACTATTATCAGGGCATTATAGCTGTTTCTACTGCTTGTTTGAATCAAGTCATTCAGGTTCAGATTATAAGGATCCTATATGTCTAAGTTCCAAATAAGGTTACCTACCTCTAGGGTTTCAGGGTCCTGTCTCTTCTGCTTGTTGCATCCCTGGCCTCTAAGTTCTGGGAATGAGCTTCTACTCCATGGGCAACAAGGCCATGTTTCCTCTCCCTGGTAGATTTCAGGCATCTAGGTTCTGAGTATGGCTAACTTCTCCAGGGTACACAGCCTTGTCTCCTCGGCTTGTTGGTCCTAGACTTAGGCTCCCAAGCATAAGCAATTATTCTCTGTGCTCCAAATCTTACCAGATTTGAGTTCCCAGGTATCTATATTTCAAATACGGGCAACTACTTTTATGTCACAAATATTTTCTCACTCTATCATTGCTTTAGCTCTCATTTCTATTTGCATTCGATCCTAGAAATAATCTTGAGATTTTTGAACTTGGCTATATTTAGCATGTAATATCATTTCCATTATGTCTAGGTGTCTTTAGCGGTAGGGTTTTCTTTTCCTCAGAAAAGCTATTCCATCATATTTCCAGCAATCAAATTTTGCTAGGTAAATAAAATAAATGTTTACACTCCAATTTTTCGTTCTGAAGTTTTATTTATTTTTAAGAATATAATTTTATTGGGGTGCCTGGGTGGCTCAGTCGTTAAGCATCTGCGTTCGGCTCAGGTCGTGATCCCAGAGTCCTGGGATTGAGCCCCGCATTGGGCTCCCTGCTCCGCGGGAGGCCTGCTTCTCCCTCTCCTGCTCCCCCTGCTTGTGTTCCCTCTCTCGCTGTGTCTCTGTCAAATAGATAAATAAAATCTTAAAAAAAAAAGAATATAATTTTATCTTTGTATGTTTAGAGAATTAGAAAATATGACAAGCATAACGAAGAGAATAATAACATCATTTCCCACTGCCCAAAGTTGATCATTATTAATCCCTTAGAATATACATTTCTAGAGCTTTTTCTATGCATGCACACACCTACATATACTCTTTGCTAAAATGTTTCCATCCTATATGTTCTGTTTTGCAAGTTGTTTTTTCCCCATCAGGGATATCCACGTATTCAATATCAGTATATATTCACATAATTTAAAATCCAGATTTTATTCAGATTTCTCCCATTGTCCTCCAAACAGCCTTGACATACAAATTGTCAAAAGTATCCAAGCCAGGATTCTGCATTTATATTTGGTCTCTTAAATTGCTTAACTAGCTCTTAATTCTTTTTATCTGAGAACTTTTATTCATACCATTGACTTGTAGATGAGACTAGGTCAGATTCTTTTCTTTTGCTGAATTTAACATGTTCCTCTATTTCCTACTTTTTTAAAAGATTTTATTTATTTATATGACAGAGAGAGACAGCAAGAACACAAGCAGGGGGAGTGGGAGAGGGAGAAGCAGGCTTCCTGCTGAGCAGGGAGCCTGATGCGGGGCTCGATCTCAGGACCCTGGGACCATGACCTGAGCCAAAGGCAGATGCTTAATGACTTGAGCCACCCAGGCGCCCCTACTTCCAATGTTTCTAATAACTCAAAGGTAATGAGAGCCTAAAGGTTTGGCTTAATGAAAACACTTTTTTAAAAATTAGAATGTATCATGGTTATTTCGTGCATTTAATAGTGTCAGAAGACTCAAAATATCTAGTTAACTCTTCATAAGTGGTACTAAGAGTGGCCACTGAATTAGGATGATGTCAGTCAGGACCATTAAGGTTTTCCCCTTGTGACAAGGAAACCATCTGGGTGGTGTTGCTGTAGGAATGCCCAGTTCCTCTTTAACCATTTACCTAATGCTTTAGCAGAAGTTGCCTGAGTCAATGTTATTAGAATTTACCAAACAATGAATGATTCCTTAAATATGTCATTATGTCTATATTTACTATCTGGCTTGTTCTGGAAAGCATATCATCAGAATAGGTAGGGATATGCTGCAATAACAAACAACTCTTGAATCCTGTTGACTAAAAATAAAGTTTAATTCTTGGTCAAGCTTTATGTCAAATATGGGTTGGTGGTGAGACTTCTGCTCTCACTAACCCTGAGGGACTTAGGATGATGCAGGCTCAAATTCAACACCTGCTCCCATGATTGTCATGAAGAAGAGAATGCTAGAAGGTTTCACATTAGCAACTTACTGTTCCAGCTTGGAAATGACACATATCACTTCTAGCCACAACCACTAATACTACGTCACTTCAAGGGGAAATACAATCTTCTCATGTGCCTGGAAAGGAAGGAGAACTATTGTTGGTACTACTACTGATTATTGAACAAATTACTTTTTGCCTGCCACCTGCCATACATTGTCTCCAACTGGCTGAACATACCAGGAGGTAAGTAGTGATATCCCTACTCCATAGACAAAGAAAGTGAGGTTGAAAGATTTCTACAAGGTCACATAGGAAATATGAAACTCAGAATTCAAATTCATGACTCCACAGCTCATGGAGGAAACTTTTGGTGGGATAGTGGGATGAAAATATCTTCTTTTTCTTATCTTTCCCTTAGGGTAAGTCTTGCAGTTTGGGGTCTCCTTACTCTCTGGATAACCTTAAGTATAACTGGAATTAGGTTGAGGCCAAGGAAAAGAATGATGGTGATGATGACGATGATGATGATGATAATGATAACATATATTAAGATGTCACTAGGGGCAGAGCAAGATGGCGGAGGAGTAGGAGACCTAGATTTCATCTGGTCTCAGGAATTCAGCTGAATAGGGATCAAACCTACGAACTTCTGAACACCTACGAACTCAACAGGAGATCGAAGAGGAGAGTAGCAACAACTCTCTGAACAGAGAGAAGCGACCACTTACTGGAAGGTAGGACGTGCGGAGAAGTGAATCCGAGGTGATATTTGGGAGGATAGACGGCGGGGGAGGGGGCCTCCGTCGGCCGCTTCTGGCAAGTGATAGAGCCGCGGAGGACAAAATCGGACCTTTTAGAAGGTGGCTCCGCTGAGGGACGTCGCTGCAGTGGCTAAGCGGGGGGTGGAATCCTACCAGGACAGTGTGGTCTCAGGACCCTTGGGGTCACAGAAAGACCAGGGGTGCCTGAGTGCGGCAGAGCTCCCAGGTATCGGAGCGGGGAAGCCAGCTGCAGAGACAGAGCCGAGGCGCGGGCTCTCAGCTCGGGGTTGCCATAAACTGTGATCCGCGGCCCAGTCGGGCCACTGCTCCTCCAGCAGGGACCCAACAAGCGGCAGAGCCGGGAAGACTCCCCTTTCTCCCCTGGGAGGATCGGCGCGGGAGCGCACCGCAGGGATCTGCTGGGTTTGGAGACTCCACACGGGGTCGGGTGCCAGAGATACAAACGCTCGGTCACAGGCCGGGTGAGCACGGAGTGCGGCCGGAGACCAGGGAGATGGGAGTGACTGCTTTTCCCTGGGGGCGCACTGAGGAGCGGGACCTCGAGTTCTCAGCTCCTCCGGGTGGAGATTGGGAGGCCACCATTTTTGCCCTGGTCCTCCAGAGCTGTACCGAGAGCTTGCAGGGAACAAAAGCTCCTGAGAGCAAACCCAAGCAGCTTGCTTAGTCCAGACCGACAAAGGCGGGGCAATTCAGCCTCCGGCAAAGACATTTGGAAACCACGGCAACAGGCCCCTCCCCCAGAAGATCAGCACGAACAGCCAGCAAGCCAAGACCAAGTTTACCGATCAAGGAGAACGGGAGAACTCCAGCGCTAGGGGAATACTGCACATAGAATTCATGGCTTTTTTTTTTACCATGATTCATTAGTTCATCAAAGTTAATTTTTTTAACTGTTTTTTTTTAATTTTTCTTTTTCCCTTTTTCAACTAACATCTTATCAATCCCTTTTTAAAAAAACCATTTTTTATTTTTCATTTTTAGAGTCATATTTTATCCCTTCATAGTAGTTACCCTTATTTTGGGCATATATATATATATAAATATATATATATATATATAAGTTGTTCTCTCTTTAAAAGTTTGAGATACAGTTTCTTCTAACAGATCAAAATATACCCTAAATCACTAGTGTATGGCTTTGTTCTAGTCTCCTGCCTGATCACATTCTCTCCCTTTTTCCTTTTTTTTTTAAATCTTCTTCTTTCTTTTTTCAAACAACTTATCTTATCAATTCCTTTTATAAAATCTTTTATAATTTTCATCTATACAGTCATCTTCCATCCCTTCATTGTATAAACCCTTATTTTGTACATATATGTCTTTCTTCCTTTAAAATTTTAGCAGGCACTTTCTTCTAACAGACCAAAATACACCCAAAATCTAGTGTGTGGCACTGATCTATGCACTAGCCTGATCATATTTGATCATATTCTGCTTTTTTTGTATTGTTCTGTTTTTGTTTTTATCTTTTTTCTTTTTTTTCTCTTTCTTTTTTCTTTCTTTCCCTTTCTTTTCCTCTGGTTTCAGGTCTTTTCTGATTTGTATAGAGTATATTTGCTGGGGACGTTGTTAACCTGTTAGCATTTTGTTCTCTCATTCATCTATTCTCTGGACAAAATGACAAGACGAAAAAAATCACCTCAGCAAAAAGAACAAGAGGTAGTACCGTCTGCCAGGGACCTACTCAATACGGACATTAGTCCATATTGTCGGACCTAGAGTTCAGAATCATGACTTTAAAGATACTAGCTGGGCTTGAAAAAAGAATGGAAGATATTAGAGAAACCCTTTCTGGAGAAATAAAAGAACTAAAATCTAACCAAGTCGAAATCAAAAAGGCTATTAATGAGATGCAATAAAAAATGGGGGCACTAACTGCTAGGATAAATGAGGCAGAAGAGAGAATCAGTGATATAGAAGACCACATGATGGAAAATAGAGGCTGAGAAAAAGAGAGATAAACAAGTACAGGACCACGAGGGCAGAATTCGAGAGATAAGTGATACGATAAGACGAAACAACATTAGAATAATTGGGATCCCAGAAGAAGAAGAGAGAGAGGGGCAGAAGGTATATTGGAGCAAATAATAGCAGAGAACTTCCCTAATGTGGGGAAGGAAACAGGCATCAATATCCAGGAGGCACAGAGAACCCCTCTCAAAATCAATAATAGTAGGTCAACACCCCGACATCTAATAGTAAAACTTACGAGTCTCAGAGACAAAGAGAAAATCCTGAAAGCAGCTCAGGAGAAGAGATATGTAACCTACAATGGTAGAAATATTAGATTGGCAAAAGACCAATCCACAGAGACCTGGCAGGCCAGAAAGGACTGGCAAGATATCTTCAGAGCACTAAACGAGAAAAATATGCAGCCAAGAATACTATATCCAGCTAGGCTGTCATTGAAAATAGAAGGAGAGATAAAAAGCTTCCAAGACAAACAAAAACTAAAAGAATTTGCAAACACGAAACCAGCCCTCCAAGAAATATTGAAAGGGGTCCTCTAAGCAAAGAGAGAGACTAAAAGCAGCATAGATCAGAAGGGAACAGAGACAATATACAGTCACAGTCACCTTACAGGCAATACTATGGCACTAAATTCATACCTTTCAATAGTTACCCTGAATGTAAATGGGCTCAATGCCCCAATCAAAAGACACAGGCTATCAGATTGGATTAAAAAAGAAGACCCATCAATATGCTGTCTGCATGAGACTCATTTTAGACCCAAAGACACCCCCAGATTGAAAGTGAGGGGGTGGAAAACAATTTACCATGCTAATGGACACCAAAAGAAAGCTGAGGTGGCAATCCTTATATCAGACAAATTAGATTTTAAACCAAAGACTGTAATAAGAGATGAGGAAGGACACTATATCCTACTTAAAGGGTCTATCCAACAAGAAGATCTAACAGTTGTAAATATCTATGCCCTGAACATGGGAGCAGCCAAGTATATAAGGCAATTAATAACAAAAGCAAAGAAACACATTGACAACAATACAATAATAGTGGGGGACTTTAACACCCCCCTCACTGAAATGGACAGATCATCTAAGCAAAAGATCAACAAGGAAATAAAGACTTTAAATGACACACTGGACCAAATGGACTTCACAGACATATTCAGAACATTCCATCCCAAAGCAACGGAATACACATTCTTCTCTAGGGCCCATGGAACATTCTCCAGAATAGATCACATCCTAGGTCACAAATCACGTCTCAACCGGTACCAAAAGATTGGGATCATTCCCTGCATATTTTCAGACCACAATGCTTTGAAACTAGAACTCAATCACAAGAGGAAAGTCAGAAAGAACTCAAATACATGGAGGCTAAAGAGCATCCTACTAAAGAATGAATGGGTCAACCAGGAAATTAAGAAGAATTTAAAAAATTCACGGAAACCAATGAAAATGAAAACACAACGGTTCAAAATATTTGGGATACAGCAAAGGCAGTCCTGAGAGGAAAGTATATAGCAATACAAGCCTTTCTCAAGAAACAAGAAAGGTCTCAAATACACAACCTAACCCTACATCTAATGGAGCTGGAGATAGAACAGCAAATAAAGCCTAAACCCGGCAGGAGAAGAGAAATAATAAAGATCAGAGCAGAAATCAATGAAATAGAAACCAAAAGAACAGTAGAACATTCAACGAAACTAGGAGCTGGTTCTTTGCAAGAATTAACAAGATTGATAAACCCCTGGCCAGACTTATCAAAAAGAAAAGAGAAATGACCCAAATCAACAAAATCATGAATGAGGGAGGAGAGATCACAACCAACACCAAAGAAATACAAACAATCATAAGAACATATTATGAGCCACTCTATGCCAGCAAATAAGATAACCTGGAAGAAGTGGGTGCATTCCTAGAGATGTATCCACTACCAAAATTGAAGCAGGAAGTAATAGAAAACCTGAACAGACCTATAGCCACCAAGGAAATTGAAGCAGTCATCAGAAATCTCCCAAAAAACAAAAGCCCAGGGCCAGATGGCTTCCCAGGGGAATTCTATCAGACATTTAAAGAAGAATTAATACCTATTCTCCTGAAACTGTTCCAAAAAATAGATATGGAAGGAAAACTTCCAAACTCACTTTATTAGGCCAGCATTACCTTGATCCCCAAACCAGACAAAGACCCCATCAAAAAGGAGAATGACAGACCAATATTCTTGATGAACATGGATGCAAAATTCTCACCAAAATACTAGTCAATAGGATCCAACAGTACATTAAAAGGATTATTCACCACGACCAAGTGGGATTTATCCCTGGGCTGCAAGGATGGTTCAACAATCCACAAATCAATCAACGTGGTACAATACATTAACAAAAGAAAGAACAAGAATCATATGATCCTCTCAATAGATGCAGAAAAGCATTTGACAAAGTGCAGCATCCTTTCTTGATCAAAACTCTTCACAGTATAGGGATAGAGGGTACATACCTCAATATCTTAGAAGCCATCTATGAAAAACCTAAAGCAAATATCATCTCAATGGGGAAAAGCTGAGAGCTTTTCCCCTAAGGTCAGGAACGCGGCAGGGATGTCCACTCTCACCACTGCTATTCAACATAGTATTAGAAGTCCTAGCCACAGCAATCAGACAACAAAAAGAAATCGAAGGCATCCAAATTGGCAAAGAGGAAGTCAAACTCTCACTCTTTGCAGATGATATGATACTGTATGTGGAAAACCCAAAAGACTCCACCCCAAAACTGCTAGAACTCATATAGGAATTCAGTCAAGTAGCAGGACATAAAATCAATGCACAGAAATCAGTGGCATTCCTATACACCAACAACAAGACAGAAGAGAGACAAATCAAGGAGTCGATCCCATTTACAATTGCACCCAAAACCATAAGATACCTAGGAATAAATTTAACCAAAGAGGTAAAGGATCTGTACTCAGAAAACTATAAAATACTCATGAAAGAAATTGAAAAAGACACAAAGAGATGGAAAAATGTTCCATGCTCATGGATTGGGAGAACCAACATTGTGAAGATGTCAATGCTACCCAGAGCAATCTACACATTCAATGCAATCCCCACAAAAATACCATCCACTTTTTTCAAAGAAATGGAACAAATAATCCTACAATTTGTATGGAACCAGAAGAGACCCCGAAGAGCCAGAGGAATATTGAAAAAGAAAAGCAAAGCTGGCAGCATCACAATTCCAGACTTCCAGCTCTACTACAAAGCTGTCATCATCAAGACAGTATGGTACTGGCACAAAAACAGACACATAGATCAATGGAACAGAATCAAGAGCCCAGAAATGGACCCTCAACTCTATGGTCAACTTATCTTTGACAAAGCAGGAAAGAATGTCCAATGGCAAAAAGACAGTCTCTTCAACAAATGGTGTTGGGAAAATTGGACAGCCACATGCAGAAGAATGAAACTGGACCATTTCCTTACACCACACAAAAAATAGACTCCAAATGGTTGAAAGACCTAAACATGAGACAGGAGTCCTTCAAAATCCTAAAGGAGAACACAGGTAGCAACCTCTTCGACCTCAGCCACAGCAACTTCTTCCTAGATACATCGCCAAAGACGAGGGAAGCAAGGGCAAAAATGAACTATTGGGATTTCATCAAGATAAAAAGCTTTTGCACAGCAAAAGAAACAGTCCACAAAACCAAAAGACAACCTACAGAATGGGAGGAAAGATTTGCAAATGACATATCAGATAAAGGTCTAGTATCCAAAATCTATAAAGAACTTATCATACTCAACACCCAAAGAACAAATAATCCAATCAAGAAATGGGCAGAAGACATGAACAGACATTTCTCCAAAGAAGACATCCAAATGGCCAACAGACACAGGAAAAAGTGCTCAACATCACTTGGCATCAGGGAAATCCAAATCAAAACCTCAATGAGATACCACCTCACACTCGTCAGAATAGCTAAAATTAACAAGTCAGGGAACGACAGATGTTGGCGGAGATGTGGAGAAAGGGGAACCCTCCTACACTTTTGGTGGGAATGCAAGCTGGTGTAACCCCTCTGGTAAACAGTATGGCGGTTCCTCAAACAGTTGAAAATAGAGCTACCATACGATCCAGCAATTGCACTACTGGGCATTTACCCCAAAGATACAAATGTAGGGATCCGAAGGGGTACGTGCATCCCAATGTTTATAGCAGCAATGTCCACAATAGCCAAACTGTGGAAAGAGCCAAGATGTCCATTGACAGATGAATGGATAAAGAAGATGTGGTATATATATACAATGGAATATTATGCAGCCATCCAAAGGAATGAGATCTTGCCATTTGCAACGACGTGGATGGAACTGGAGGGTGTTATGCTGAGTGAAATAAGTCAATCAGAGAAAGACATTTATCAGATGACCTCACTGATATGAGGAATTCTTAATCTCAGGAAACAAACTGAGGGTTGCTGGAGTGGTGGGGGGTGGGAGGGATGGGGTGGCTGGGTGATAGACATTGGGTAGGGTATGTGCTATGGTGAGCGCTGTGAATTGTGTAAGACTGTTGAATCACAGATCTGTACTTCTGAAACAAATAATGCCACATTTGTTAAGAAAAAAGAAAAAGCTGCTATAGGAGGGGAAGAATGAAGGGGAGTAAGTCAGAGGGGGAGACGAACCATGAGAGATGATGGACTCTGAAAAACAGACTGAGGGTTCTAGAGGGGAGGAGGATAGGGGGATGGGTTATCCTGGTGATGGGTATTGAGGAGGGCACGTTCTGCATGGAGCACTGGGTGTTATGCACAAACAATGAATCATGGAACACTACATCAAAACCTAATGATGTAATTTATGGTGATTAACATAACAATAAAAAATTTAAAAAAAGATGTCACTAGGCACTGTACTAAGTATATTGCATCAATTGCCTCAATCTTTGAGGTAGCTCTATGAGATAAATAATTTTATTGTCCTCATGTTAGAATGAGACTAAATAACTTGCCAAAACTCACATAGCTAGTAAGAGCAGAAACAAGATTTTACATAGGCAGTCTGATTGCAAGGATTTTCCTCTTAATCATTGCAAACCTGATCAGTCAGGTCTGGCTTTGCCTTAGACTTTAATAAGCGAGATAAAGAAATTTTAACAGATATGTTATAACTGCTTACCCAGCTCATACATTTTATTCAAACCTATAGCTTCTGCTGAAGGACTGGGTCCAAGTAGGTGTTTTGTACCACATGACTCTCTTTCTGGCTCTGGTGACTGACACAAGGATGGACACTTCCTCGAGAGAGAGGGAATAGCCCTGGGAATAGCCAAAGAGATTTCCTCTCTTGGGAATCAGGAGTTGGGGTATGGGGTGAGGCAGATAGTGGTGGACTTTTGAGCCATGTACAAACAGATGATAGCCAGAAAAATTTCTAAGGAAAGATCATTCCAAGTAGAGAGTATAGCAAATGCAAAGGTCCTGAGACAGAAACATGTTTGACATGTTGGAGAAGTAGGAAGAAGACCAATGTATTTGAAGTGAATTGGGTGAAGAGGAAAGTGGAAGTAAGTAAGAACAGAGAAGGAGCCAGGAGTAGATCAGGCAGGGCCTCACCTTGGTTATAGTTAAAATATGATAAGTCAGTGGAGGGTTTTGGTCAGGAAGAGACATAATCTGAAACATATTTGAAAAGTATCATATTGGTTGCTGGGTGGGGAATGGATAATAAAGCACAGTTATGGAAGCAGGGAGTTAGAAGGTTAGAAGGCTCTTGCATAGGTCCAGTTGAGAAATGAAGGTGTTTTTGTTCACATTATTGTAGAAGTGATGGAAAGTGGTCTAATTCAAGATAGAGCCAATAGGGTTTATGCTTGGATTGGATCTTGGAGGTGAAAGAAAGAAAGGAGTCAAGGGTGATTACAAAGTTTTTGGTGGTCTATTTACTGAGACGAATAAGGGATGTGAAGGGGAGATTCTACATTCAGCTTTGGACCTATAAAATTTGAGATACATATTATTCTTCTAAGTGGGTTGTTGGATGTAGGACTATGGAATTTAGAACTGGAGATCTATATATCTTATGTCCTCAATTCTGAGATACACATTTTCTGTATATCATTATCTCTGAAATCAGGATACATCCCATTATCATTTGTTGTCAGACAAGTGGCAGTTGTGACTTAGTTATGACATTTTCTTTTGACACCATTTAGTAAGATAAAGAAAATAATGGCATCAATGCTTCTTAGATTTAATGAAAGATGTCAAACTCGGGAGTTATTAGCATATTGAAAGCCATGAGATTAGATGACATTACCTGGGGAGTGTTGATAAAGAAGAGAGCTGAGGAATAAGCTTGGGTCATTCCAATATAGGAAGGTCAGGAAAATAAGGAGCCTGATGAGGAATTTCCATCACATAGGAGGAAACTGGGAAAATGTGAAGAATATGTTTCAATTATGAAGTTGTGAGCAACTGTGAACATACTACTGGGAGTGTACATATGGTGAAAACTGATGACTGACATGAAATTTGGCCAACTGATGGTCATTAGTAAACTCTGCAAGAGAATTCCAGTGAAGTGGTAGGAACAAAGCCTGACTGTTGTGCTTTAAGTAAGAGTAAGGTGAAATAGAGGTAGAAAGTGAGACCATTTGGAAAGGAATTTTGCTATTTTTAAAAAAATCAGAGAAGTGGGATGGCTTCTGTAAGGATATGTGGAGTTCAAAGGAACACGTTTAAAACTAGGATCCTGGGCATATTTGTAAGTTGGTAGGACAGATGCAGAAGAGAAGGAGACACTCATGGAAGGGTGGAGGGGAGGTGAGGCAAGGACTGGACTAATACCTGAGTGGCATCATTGATAGGTGAGGGGGTGGATCCAGAGCACTAGTAAGGAGATTGTCTACCCATAAGATATGGGAAGCTTTAGCCACAGTAATGGAAGGGAGGGGGAAAACTGCAGACAGTTATGGTGGCAATTTTCATGGTGAGAACACTTTCATCAGTTAGGGTGTTCCTGGCTGTGATAATATCTGCTTGTTAATTATTTCTAACTTCAATAAGTCTGGGGGTGGGTGGACACAAGATTGGGTCAATGGTGCATGTATAATTTCCAGGACCTCCTTCCATCCTTCCACTTTGTTGCCCCCCTACCCCTAGCTGTCTGGCTCTTCTTTCTTAGGCCTGTAGTATCCTTGGTGCCAAAAGGCTGTGTGGCACCAGGGGAAGGGAAAGTAGATATGGAGTAGATATGCAGTTGTGTGTTTCAGGGGTTCAGCCACACACTAAGTGAGTGGAGTGGATTCACCCAGCATTAAGGTTTGCCAGGATAGTACAATGGAGAGATAGAGGAATGTGATTAGAGATTATGGGCAGGCCATAAGCTGGGCTGCAAAATCAAACTTGGCAAAAAAGGAAAGTGAGGATGTGAGACAAGACTTCTAGAGGGGTTGAAGTTTGTTTGCATAATTACTAGAGGCAGTGAACTAAAAAGATAAGATGCAGTGATCAAAGAGTCAGAGGCTCACAATTGTGATCTTCAAGGTTATTTCATGAATGGAACAGACCACGGTGGTGAGTGGTTCAGGTGGAGCAGGAAGCAGGATGGTTAAAAGTAAGGCCATGAAGAACTGAGAGGCAGGGGCACTGAGCTGTGGTAGCGAAGGCCCTGAGAATGGGCCAGTGGTAGCTGTGGTAAAAAGGTCATCAGTGGAGTGCTTAAATCTTCAGTGGACATGGAAAGTGATGGATAGTACCATGGGTTATTGCAAACAGGATCAGAGAGTGGTATAATCTGATGTCAAGTGTTTCAAAGAAGTTCAGTTTTGTTTTAAGTGAAATGGGAGGAATAATGGTCTAAAAGTGGCAAGGATCCACTTCATGTCCTAAGATGTATGTATGTGGAAGAATAAAAAGTCACTGCTTTCCATAGGAGACTACAGATTTTTCATTAGAACAGTAACATGATAAGAATATGCCTGTAAACAGTCAGCAAAACCAAAATGCAACTTACCAAATGGAAGAAGATATTTGCAAATGACATTACAGATAAAGGGCTAGTATCCAAGATCTATAAAGAACTTATCAAACTCAACACCCAAAAAACAAAGAATCCAGTCAAGAAATGGGCAGAAGACATGAACAGACATTTCTCTAAAGAAATTTACAAATGGCCAACAGACACATGAAAAAATGCTCTACATCCTTTGGCATCGGGGAAATACAAATCAAAACCATAATGAGATAACACCTCACACCAGTCCAAATGGCTAAAATTAACAAGATGGGAAACAACAAATGTTGGCGAGCATGTGGAGAAAGGGGAACTGTCTTACACAGTTGGTGGTAATGCAAGCTGGTACAGCCACTCCGGAAAACAGTATGTGGTTCCTCAAAAAGTTAAAAATAGAGCTACCTTAGGACCCAGCAATTGGACTACTAGGAATTTACCCCAAAGATACAAATATAGTGATCCAAAGGGGCACCTGCACCCCAATGTTTATAGCAACAGTGTCCACAATAGCCAAACTATGGAAAGAGCCCAGATGTCCATCAACAGATGAATGGATAAAGATGTGCTATATATATATACATACACACAATGGAATATTACTCAGCCATCAGAAAGGATGAATTTTTAACCATTCACATGGACATGGATGGAACTGGAGGGTATTATGTGGAGTGAAATAAGTCAAACAGAGAAAGACAATTATCATATGGTTTCACTCATAGGTGTAATTTAAGAAACAGCACAGAGGATCATAGGGGCAGGGAAGGAAAACTAAATGGGAAGTCATCAGAGAGGGAGACAAACCATGAGAGACTCTTAACTATAGGAAACAAACTGAGGATTGCTAGAGGAGAGGTAGGTGGGGGGATGGGATAATTGGGTGATGGGCATTAAGGAGGGCACGTGATGTGATGAGCATTGGGTGTTATATGTAACTGATAAATTATTGAACACTACATCTGAAACTAATGATGTACTGTATGTTGGTTAATTGAATTTAAATAAAAAATTAAAAAAAAGAATATGCCTTTAAGTTCCACAGGGTTCAGGGGTAGGGGTTAGGAATAGATGAGAAATAGGGACCTAAGGATAAAGATAAGAGTGGGGATAAGAAATAAGATTAGGAATATACAAAACTAAATTTACTCATGCTTTCTGGGTTGTTGTTGCCAGTGCTTTTGGTGCCATATTTAAGAAATTATTGCTAAATCCAATGTCATAAAACTTGCCCTCCATGTATTCTTCTAAGAGTTTTATACTTGTAGGTCTTACGTTTAAGTTTGATCCATTTTGAGTTAATTTTTATATATGGTGAAATGTAAGTGTCCAACTTCATTTTGTGGAAATTCAGCTTTCCAAGCACTGTTTATTGAAAAGACCACCCTTTCACCATTGTATGGTGTTGGCACCCTTGGAAGAAATCAATTGACCAGATATATGAGCGTTTATTTCTGGGTTCTGGGTTTTATTCCATTGATCTACATGTCTACCCTTATGGAAGTACCACACTATTTTGTTTACCATAGTTTTGTAGTAAGTTTTATTATCAGAAAGTGTGAGTCCTCCAACTTTGTTCTTTTTCAAGACTGTTTTGGCTTGTATGTAGATTTTTACAGATGTTCATTAGCAAGCAAACTTACTAGTTTGCTCAGAGTTTTTATGAGATGTTGATTTTTGTCAAAAGCATTTTCTGCGTCTATTGAGATGATCTCATGGTGAATTACATTTAGCTTTGAATGTTAAACCAATCTTGAATTCTTGGGATAAACCCCAGTTATGATGTATTATCCTTTCTAATGTTGCTGGAATCCATTTGCAAAAACTTGGCTAAGAATTTTTATATATAATGTTCATGAAAGATATCGGTCTTAAGGTTTCTTGCAATGTCTTTTTCTGGTTTTGTTATCAGGGTAATGCTGTGGTTATATAATGAAAATTTTCACTCCTCTTTAATTTTCTGGGAGAGTTTATATAGAATTGGTGCTCTTTCTTTATTAAATATCTGGTAGAACCAGAATCTACCACGGAAACAATCTGGGCCTGGAGATTTCTTTTTTGGAAGGTTTTTAACTGTGAATTCAAATTTTAAAGTAGGTATAGTCCTGTTCAGGTTATGTATTTAATTTGGTAGTATACAACTTTTGTGGAATTAGTCCATTTCATATAAATTATCAAATTTGTATGTGTAGAATTTTCCTAGTATTATTTTACTCTCCTTTTGAAGATTTTACTTTTAAGTAATCTCTACACCAAGCTAGGGATGAAATTTACAACCCTGAGATTAAGAATCACATGCTCTACTGACCTAGCCAGCCAGGTGTCTCTCCCTTACTCTCTCTTTGAAGTCTGTGGGGTCTTTAGTGGTATCTTCTCTGGTATTCCTGATTTTGGTAACCTATGTGTTCTCTCTCTCTTTTTTTGGCAGGCTTATCAGATATTTTTCATCTTTTTTTAAAAAGGATTTATTTTAGAGAGAGAGCAGGGCGAGGCACAGAGGAAGAAGGAAAGAGACAATCTCAAGCCGACTCCCTGCTGAGTGGGGAGCCTGATGCGGGGTTTCTATCTCTGGACACTGAAATCTTGACCTGAGCCAAAATCAATAGTGGGATGTTTAACCACTGAGCTACCCAGGTGCCCTCTCCCTACCTTTTATCTTTTCAAAGCACTAGCTTTTAGTTTCAATGTTTTTCTGTTGTTTTTCCATTTTTCTTTATTTCTCTTCCTGTCTTATTTCCTCCCTCTTCTTGCTTTAGATTTATTACTTTTCTTTTTCTAGTTTCTTGAAATGGAAGCTTACATCCTTGATTTTAGACCTTCCTTTTCTAAGAAAAGCAGTTGTTATAAAATTTCACGTTCATCACTGTTTTAGTTGCATCCCATAAATCGTTATATTTTTATTCAGTTCAAATAGTTCTATTTCCCTTGAGAGTTCTTCTTTGACCTGTGGATTACCTAGAAGTGTACTGCTTAATTTCCAAGTGTTTGGAAATAGTCTTGCTATTTTTTATTTTTACTTTTGAGCGTGTAGCCCAAAGGTGGGGTTTGAACTCACCACCCTGAGTTCAAGACCTGAGTCAAGATCAAGAGGCTTAATCCACTGAGCCACCCAGGCGCCCCCTGTTATTTTTTACTGATTTGTAGTTTAATTCCATTATGGTCAGAGAACATACTTTATATGACTTCAATTGTTTAAAATTTCTTAAGATTTGTTTTATCGTGATACTAAAAGTTCTGATTTCCTTCTCCAAGTCCCCTTGCTACCAGCCGCTCCATGAATTCAGCCTAGGATTGCAGCTGCTTTCAGTGGGACAGACAGGAGGAGGCTCTAGCCGACTGGAGCCAACCTCGAGTCTCTTCTCCCCTGTACGTGTGCCCATGGCACACACCCTAGCCACTCTGTGCTGAAGCACCTCAGTCACCTCACGTTCTACCCCGCCCGCAGGTTTTTCGCCAGCGCTGTACGGAACCCGGGACAGGAGTGCCAGCATGAGGCGGAAATCCCGCCTCCCGGCGCCTGCGGTTGGCCCTGACCGCAAGGGGTGAACCCCAAGGAGGAAGATGAGCAGGATTGAACGAAGCAGGGGAGTAGGGAGGAAGGGCGAGAAGGCTCCTCTTCCCCATTGGCTGGTCCAGAGAGCAGCCTCTCTGTGATTGGCTGGCCGGTGGGGGCGGTAGTCCCGAGTCGGCCCGCCTCTCCGGTCGCGAGAGATACCGGGATCACCAGCGCCGGCCGAGCCAGCGGCGGCTTGGAGGCTGTGTCCGCACGCCGCGGGACTGAGGCGGTGGGGCCTTTGCGCGTCAGGTCCTCATCCCCGGGGGTGGCGAGGGCAGCTAGCCGCTAGGGCGGTGCGGGTCGGAACCCAGGGCACGGTCGGGCTGGGGCGCGGCGGGCGTTGGCGCGGCTGCCGGACCTGGGCCTGCGCGGACCGCCCGCGGCGCGCGTCTCGGGCTGCCTTTCCATTTCAAAGTGATTATTGTTTTGGATTTGTCCGCAGGCGTGACTTTTGATTAATTTGTTTCACGCACCACTATTGGTATGGGATAAAGCGGTAGATGCACGCTACTGTCATTTGTCGTTGAAATGTGGGCTTCCTGTCGTTCTGTGTGTTTACCTTTTGGATTTAAGGGAAGGGGATGACATTGTGATTTGGTCTCTTGTGACCGTCCATTCTCAAGGTCTCGCCGACGTAGTACAGAAACCAGGCGAATCCTGTGTGTGGCTCTTAACCTGTATTGGAAGTAGGCTTTTTCTTCCATCCTCCTCCCTGTCTCTCTCCATCTTTCTCTTCCTTTCTCCTCCTCTCCCTCCCCTCCCCCACCTGTTCTTCTCTCCCATCCTTCTGTTCTTTTTGCTGCATTAAACCTTGCGGGAGGGTCTTGGGAGAATTCTGAAAAGCTTTAGGTCTTCCAACATTTATGTTCTACTTGCAGGACTGACAACTGGGAGGAAACTGGCGGAAAGATGCCCTCTGATTCTTTCTGTTTGGCTGCCCAAACTCGACTTGACTCCAAATGGTTGAAAACAGATATACAGGTGGGGTTTTGACATGCTTTTTTCTTGGTGTGTTCCTGCCTCCATATTTAAATTTCTGGTTACGGCTTTATACAGGATGAGTACAAGGATGCAGATCGGATCTTGCCTATTAGAGAAGCAGGTTTATTTCCTATAATTTAAAATGCACCTTTATTGTATCAGTTTTTATAGATTGTGGCTACATTTTAGTTGCAGTTATGTGTAACTGCAAGAAACTTGAGATCTGTTTATGCAAACATTTTTTCTATTATTATTTTTAAGAGGTCTGTAGTATTCTTAACCTTGTTGACTGTTTTCCGGATAGTTTTGAGATGTTCAGTTAATGAGGGGAAGAAGTGACATGTAGTAATTTATTATGTCCTGCAGAAACTCACTCATTTTATGGGACCCTGTGTTTTTGTTTCTGGGGAGACAAGAGTTCAGTTGAGCTGTTTGTTTTTGTGACTGGTCTATTAAGAGGAGTGCTCAAGGTTTCACATAAAGAATGCATGAAACAAAATGTTGGCCTTAGACTCTCTAATGTTTTAATAATGCAATTGTAAGCTTGTCCAGAAATTAGCAAATAAATAATAGCAGTAATGTTTCTATAGACTTTTTTTTTTTTTTTTTTTACCCCAAGTTAGTTTTCTTTGCAAATGGTTTGGAAAAACTACTTTTGTAACTCCATATTAACAGCAAAAAGAAGTGTCTGAAATATTTTGTAGTATATATGGCTTTTTTTTCTCTTTCCTGAGGTTAACCATTTTAAGCATTTCTCAAGTAATCTACGTTTTTCAGTACAATCTTACATAGTGCATCACAGTTTATCAGGAGTCATGTATTCTATAAGCACTTGATTGTAGATACTTGTAGTGAAGTATTATAATCTCTCTTTACTTATTTATTTTAAGTGTTGAGTCCCAGTAGGTGTGAGAGCCAAGTGCTTAGAACTGTGTTGTGGATTTTGGGACAGTTATTAATGGGGTAATGTTAGATTAAAGCAAAAAGAATTGGGCCAAGAATTGGCATAGTAGTGACTCTTGGTTTGTTTTTGTTTAAACTTTGCTTTTTATTTAGCAATTCTGTTTGTTTTCCTTTGTCATTTTTTTTTTTAAAGCGTGGTCGGGGGAGGTGAGATGAGTAATTTCTTATTTCTGAAATCTTGAGATTTAGGCAAACTGATTTTAAGACTTCATTTTTTTATTAGTGTTTGTGTATTTTGCAGAACTTGTTGAAGTAAAGAACTTTATGAAGTTTTTCTTTTTAATCATAATTGAATAACTGTTTAATATGAGTTTTAGCATCTTGATCTAAAACCAGTTTAATGCTGAGTTGAGTGCCTATGATGAGTCAGGCAGATATACATAAAAGGAAACACCATTTA
Source organism: Callorhinus ursinus (assembly GCF_003265705.2). NCBI lineage: Eukaryota > Metazoa > Chordata > Mammalia > Carnivora > Otariidae > Callorhinus > Callorhinus ursinus. Next base: position 434,265 of record NW_027397140.1, read on the forward strand.
TGCCTTAGAGTGCTTACTATTTTACTTTTGATTTATTTAGTGTAATATATAATGCTTAGCCCTTCTTAGACATTTCAGATACTAGTCAGAAGTCCTCCAAACTCATCCTAGGAACACATGAAGAGACCTAGGTTTTGGAGAGTGCCTCAGAAGGGAAAATGTGTTGTGGGTATTGAAGCTACTTAATATCATGAAAAAAATGATCGCTGACCTTGGTTTTACATAGTTTCTCCAGCATTGCTTATTAAATGTGAGGAACAAATGTCGTTTTACCCTAACAATTGACTTAGATTTAGTTTCACTCTTTGGAATCCTTCCTATAGACACACATTGCAGATGCAAGCCTTATACTGACAGCTTTTACCCTTACCCTATTCGGGATGTCTCTCCCAACTGGAGTGGGAAGTGTCCCATTCCTTAGGTAGGGCTTTTGTATTGGTAACAGAATTGAGACCTTGTTAATTAATATTATGTGGGGTAGAAACATGTTTCTTAGCCATAGGATTTAGCAAATCTATTTTCTGTGGCTATTTTTGTTTGAAATGCCTGTGAAGGTTTTAGTGACTTTAGAAAGGAAATATTTTTGGAGGCTGTGAAAACTTTTAATATGTGTATATTATAAAGAACACAGGCACTGATCCTAGGCTTTCTTGTTCATAGATGTTTAGGCCTACGATTTGTCAGGTCTAGGATGTTGCAACAAGCTGCCTTTAATAGAGTGCCAGTTATATGGAAGGCATATATGTGGTTTTTACATATATAATGCTTTTTACTTTTTACTTTTTCTTTTCTTTTTTTTTTAAAGATTTTATTTATTTATCTGACAGAGAGAGACAGCGGAAGAGGGAACACAAGCAGGGGAAGTGGGAGAGGAAGAAGCAGGCTCCCCGCTGAGCAGGGAGCCCAGTGTGATGTGGGGCTTGATCCCAGGACCATGACCTGAGCTGAAGACAGACACTTAACGACTGAGCCACCCAGGCGCCCTGCTTTTTACTTTTTCAACACTCTTTTCTGATTGTTGTGTGGAGTACCTTGAATTGCCATTTCCTTTGCAACTCTCTTGAAGAGGCAATAAAACATAGAGCTAAGAGATGTTAGCTACATAATCAGTACCATTCTTATATTTAAAGTAAAAGTCCTCTCTGATGTGTTTGGTTGTTTCTCAATGAACCAAAAAGTCAGTTAAGCAAAGGACCTATAAAAAAATGATACCTTAAAAGCTTTTTATTCTTAAATCATATATGCACATTTATTTGCTAGTTTTGATGTAAGGCTAAGGGTGTGTCTTTGAGCATGGCTCCAAGAATGGTGTTATCTTTTTCTTGCATAATCTGTACTCAGATGAATCTCCTACAGTTTCTATTTTTGGATACTTTGAAGTGGAGCATGAAATTAGATATGTATGATGCAATTTCTTTTAACTTTTTATTTTGAAATAATTTATAGAGTCACAGGAAGTTGCAAAGAAAGTAGAGAGGTCACTGTATACTCTTCACCCAGATTCCCCCATTGGTTACATCTTATGTAACTATAGTACAATATCAAAACCAGGAAATTGACATTGGTACAATTTGTGCATAGTTCTGTGCCAATTGTGTAATCACACCACAAAGATCTCCTTCCTCTTGCCCCTCTGTAGGTCACACCACCCTTCCCCCACCATCTCTGACCCCTGGCAGTCACTAATCTGTTTTCCATCTCTTTAATTTTGTCATTTTGAGAATGTCATGTGATATGTGATCTTTTAAGACTGGTTTTGTTCACAGTATAAGGCTGTTGAGGTCCATCAAAGTTGTTGAGTATATTAATAATTAAACTCAAATAATTTATTTGTCTCTTATTCTAATCAATTTAGAATGAGTAAAGATAAAAGTTAAATTTTAAAATTAAAATTATTAAATGTATATATTGTTACTTTATGCTTAGAATATCAGTAGATTAAAGAACATAGACGTGGGCGCCTGGGTGGCTCAGTTGGTTGAGCGACTGCCTTCGGCTCAGGTCATGATCTTGGAGTCCCGGGATCGAGTCCCACATCGGGCTCCCTGCTCAGCGGGGAGTCTGCTTCTCTCTCTGACCCTCTTCCCTCTCGTGCTATCTCTCATTCTCTCTCTCTCTAATAAATAAATTAAAAAAAAAATAACATAGACGTGATCATCTTGGTAAATTCTGTTTTCAGGTTTTCCAGTTGACAGATGAGATGTAGAAATAAAAGAATTTTGTAATACAGGTAACTTAATATTCATAATGACATCTGATTACTTTTTTGTCTGTAGGATAGGTAGCATAGCTCACTTTTTTATTCATGATTTGATTATTTGTATTTTCTCTATATTTTCATTAATCTTGTCAGGGCTTTAAACATTTTGTTAGTCTTTTTTAAAAAACTAACTTCTGGTTCTTAGAAAAGACTAATAATATTTATAAGGGAAAGATAAATATGAGGTTACCATCAGATTTGATAAGACTTTTTTGCAGAAGAAGATTCAGTAACATATTTATGGCTCCCAAGAAAAGAAAATGTGAGGCAAGGATGTTATGTTCTAGCAAAACTGACTTTTCAGGCAAAAGGACACAACTTTATCAATGCACAAATACTGTTCCCATGAGCTCTTCTTGAGGAAGTGAGCAGAGAAGGATCTTTAGATGACCAAATGACTGTAGATTGACATGAAGACTGATGGTGGTCATTGTACCTACAGTTATATGTGGAACCTAGAGTAAACGAGTTTTAAAAGGGAGAGAACATACTATATAATAGCTATCTGCTTAAACATGTTACTTTATGGTATAACTGTTATGCAGTGTCTAACCTATTAATCCTATGCATTGAAGTTTTCACCATGTTGTATTTTTCATCTCTAGGTGTTCCATATGGTTCCTTTTCATGTCTTCTGTTTCACTTGTCATCAGGTTCATATTTTCCTATTTGTGAGCATCTGGATGTATCTATAATGGAGTTTTTAATGTTCTTGTCTGCTAATTCCATCATCTCTATCACATCTGGATCTATTTCTTTTGATCACTCTGTTATTTCCATTGATTGATTGCTTTGGTCATGGGGTGTGTTCGCATGTCAGGTAATTTTTTATTGAATGCTGGACAATATTATGTTGTTCTGTGCTGGATTTTGTTTTATTTCTTTAAAGAGCATTAGTTTTGTCTGGCATTCATGTAAGTTTGTTGGGATCAATTTAATTTTTTCAAAGCTTGATCCTCAGGTTTGTTCAGGCTGATCTAGCACAACCTCTAGTCATGTACTAATTTATCTCTCTTACTAAGGCAGTATCCTTCTTAGGACTCTTCCAAGTGTTTGGTGTGATAGGAGGTCTATTTCATGTTGGTTGGTGGAAACACAAGCTTTTCTCAGACTGGGAATCATGGGGATTCTGCCTTTTTCTTTCTAGTGCTTCTTTCCCCAGCCTTGGTAGTTTTCTCAACCCACACCCAATTCAGTATTCAGCCCAAGACTCGGGATCCCCTCTGCCCATCTTTAGTGTTTACTCTTTCTCTGCAGATCCCCCTTCACCTGTATTCTTGTCATTTTAACCTCTTATAGCTGATCTGTCTCCTCAACTCAGCAAGACCTCTGGGCTCTGTTTGGGTTCCCCTTTCCTGTGCTGCATCCTGGAAGCTGCTTCTAAGCAGTAAGCTTGGGCAATTGTAGGGCTTCATTTGTTGCCCTTCTTAGGGATCATAGCTCTGGGCTGTTTGATATATTTTGTTTGCTTTTCTAGTTGATTATAGTGGAGAGGTAATTCTTAAAGAAGTTAATCTTTCATAGGCAGAAGAAGCACAGGCCTTCTCAATCTGCTTTTAATCTCATTCAGCATTCTTAATTATAAATAATGTATTTTTTGGTTCTAAAATTTTCATGGTTTTGTTTAAATGAATTTTATTGAGGTATAGTTATATTTAGTAAGATGCATCTATTTTAAATGTTTAGTTTCGAGTGTTTTGGTATTTTGTTTACCTACTATGTTCTAGTTTCCTTGACTGTGTCTCCCCTTCCCTCTTGGTTGACATCCAGCATGCCCATGGATGACCCTTCCACTTCAGTCTTGGATGTCATGTCACACAACAGGCTGTGCGTTATGGCTTCCCAGCTGTCTACCATGGAGCCAATGACATAGCCTACAAGGTGCTGGGAGAGCAGGAGTTAGCTCCCTATAGACTGAACATCCACCTCTTGGCAAGGACAGATAAGGGGACTGGTATTTTAATTCCTTTTCTTTTTATTCCCTCCTTGGACTGTTCCATGATTTCTTCTTACAAAACTTGTAGAAGAGTCCCACATGCCTAGTGAATGTGCCTAGTGGACAACCTGCTGTATCTCCTGTTCACTGTGGAGTATGGGCCAGTGCAGTAACATAGGAGTCAGCAAACTTTTTCTGTAAAGAGCAAGATAGTAAATATTTCTGTGAGCCATATGTTCTTTGTAACAACTACTTAACTCTGCCATTGTCATGCCATAGACAATACATAAACAACTCTGTCTGGGTTCTAATAAAGCTTTATAGATACTGAAGTTTGAATGTACAGACAATACATAAACAACTCTGTCTGGGTTCTAATAAAGCTTTATAGATACTGAAGTTTGAATGTCATCATTTTCATGTGTCACAAAATATTTTCCTTGATGATTTTTCAACCCTTGAAAAATGCAACAACCATTCTTAGCTCAGGGGCCATATTAAATCAGGTGGTGGGCCAGTTTTGGCCTGTGGGCTAGGCTTTAGTTTGCTTACCCATGTGGTAACATGTTGTATCTTGTGCTTCATGTGTTCCCTTCTCCCCCTTCCCCTGCCTCCCACTGCCCTGGGCTGGCATCTGCCAAATAAATCCATTGCTCAGGCTCTTCCTTTTAGGACAGAATCTGTGTCTATATTTCTGTTTTCTTTTTTTTTTTTTTAAAAGATTTATTTATTTATTTTGAGAGTGAGAATGAGAGAGAGAGAGAGAGTACATGAGAGGGGGGAGGGTTAGAGGGAGAAGCAGGCTCCTCGCTGAGCAGGGAGCCCGATGCGGGACTCGATCCCGGGACTCCAGGATCATGACCTGAGCCGAAGGCAGTCGCTTAACCAACTGAGCCACCCAGGCGCCCCTATATTTCTGTTTTCTGCATCCACTCTTGATTTGTTTCTGTATATTTTTTTTCATTTTTCTGTCACATAATCTTGCTTTATCCATTATTATTTTTGTTTGAGTTTCAGATACTATATATGAAAAATTATTGTGATCATTTGAGGCTCTGGGTGACGATTTCCCCTCTGGAGGGGATCTACCAATCACACAGCACTAGCAGTCCCAGGTCACTGCAGTGCAGTTGGGGGCTGAAATGATTCAAAATTGTGCTCCTTCCCTAGGAAGGCCATCTGCTTCTTCCTTACCACTGCCTACTTCTGGTGTGTGTGGCCCTTTGAAGTTTCATTCAAAGCATGGTGTGTTTAACAGGCCTTCCCCCCATGAGGACCCTGGCTCAAGCCTGTCTCTCAGCAGCTCTGCTCAGTTCTTGGTCTTAGTCCTGCTCACAGGATTGGCAGGTGCCTCTCAGGAAAGCAGCCTTAGGTTCTTTGGGCTGTACTCCTCTCTTGGGTCTCAGGCTTGCTATTCCTAACTGCCCGATGTCTTAAAACAGAGGTACTTTAAGTTTCTGTCTGCCCTCCCCAGTTGCTTAAGAAACCTTTTCTTAAAATTTTTTTGGTGTTGATACGTTGTCCTGTGTTTAACAGGTGCTTAGTAAGTATTTTTCTGCAAGGCTAGGAAAAAAAGCCAGATACCGTTACTTTAGTATCTGCAGGTATTTGAACAGATTACATATCAGACATGTTTTAAAGATAAGTAAAATAATTTTCTAAAAAAATTTTCTAACCTATAAGTTAATCAAAATGTCATTTAAGCATTCTGAATTAGTCATTTTATTTATTTTTTTAAGAGATTTTATTTTTAAGTAATTTCTACATCCAACATGGGGCTTGAACCTACAGCCCCAAGATCAAGTGTTGCACACTCTACTGATTGAGCCAGCCAGGCATCCCCTGAAGTAGTCATTTTAATAGATACTTTAAGGGTTGGCTTGCCCAATCCTGTTTAGTGTTCAAGTGTCAGTAGCATCAGTGTGGGGGACTCAGTGGTTCTCCCAGGCCTCTTCCCTGCATGTGTGGATGCATGTTGTGGTGTTGGTGAGAGGAGAACAAGCTTGGGAGTTAGGCTTTTTCCCAAATTCCACTTCTCATAGTCTCAGGGTTGTGTGATCCTGATCAAATAATTGAGCCTCTGAGTTTTAGTTTACTGTCCCTTACAACTGAGCATGTTAATACCCCTCTTACTGTCTGCTTTTCAGGGTGAAAATGACTTTACCTGCTATGTCATTTTAGAGGTGTGAAGTAAGAATGTGAGAACAATTTGGAAAAGGAACCTAAGACCAAGTAAACTAATTAGAAGCATCTGGATTCTGTCTAAAACAGTTAAAATTTAAAACCTGTATCATCACCCATTGGGTACTTTTTAATGTAAGTTAGCTATTTATGAAGACAAGGTAATAATAGACAGTTGTACAGATACTCTTAAAATGACAGATTGGTATTTCTTATTTCCTGTACAGGCTGTTCTTACAATGCTGTGATTATTTTTGATTTCCTGGCTTTCTCTTTGGGATTCTGTGCTTTCCTTCCATTGCCCTGGAATGCTTTCCTCTAGGCTTCATCTCTACCTTCCACAGCCTAGCTCTTTCATGCCCTCCTCCAGGGAAGCTTGCTTTGTTGCCTTAGTAATGTTCCTCTTTCCTCAAATCCTTTAAGATGCCCAGACCATTGTGCTTTAAATGGTGGTTACTCAGGTCCGTGGTTCATTTACATCTTTGTGTCTTCAGTCGTCCAGATACCCAATCTCCACCTTCCACACAGCTTCTGCCCTGCTTTTCTACCTCCTGACATGGTAGTAACAATTCTTGTTTCCACATAAACTGGGCTTCTTCCTTGGCTTATTCTTTAATTCATGTTTGTTTTTCTTTTTTATAGCTCTAAACACTGATGTTATTCAACCTGGACTGCATCCAAAAATACTGATGCAGTCACCTTGTGGGTAATCCCAGTGTGCTGTCAGGGTTGAGGATGTTGTTACTCTCTTTGGGCGTTGGCATTTCCTCCAGGCTGTGGTCTATATTTCATTTGCTCATGACTCCCAGATTTGAATCTCTAGTCCTGACACTCTGTTAAGATCTGGATTTGTATTTGCACTGTGTACGTGTGTGTGTGTATGTATGTACATATGTGGCTGTGCATATGAATGTACGCATGTGTGCGTGGGGAGAGGATCTCCATGCTCATGTTCATAGTGCAAATCTCAGTGGTTAATACCGAGCTAGTTCTCTTTCATCTGATTCTGTTCCCTACCTCCTTTTCACTTTTCACATCTGATCTGTCTCATTTGATCTGGAATGTCTTAAGTTCTTTCCTCATCTTACCTTAGGCTGTCACCCTTTTTTGGGGAGACTCTTGACAGAGGCTCCTACATTATTTTCTGTTTCTAGTTTCTTCCTCTGTCTCCATCCATTGCACTGATACTGAGTTATGCCTTAAGTTATGATCATTTATTCCCTGGACTACCTAAAGATGGCATGTAACTGCTGGAGCACAGCACACGTGGGGCTGTTTAGTCTAGCTCCTGTTTGCCTCCCATGCTTATGTGGTTGTGTAGGACCTGGACTGAACCCTAGCAGTATTAGCCCTCTTACCTGAATGAGCAAATGAGCCAAGCTTTTCCATTCCCTCATTAAAACGTAAGGGGTGCTGAATGTTTGTGGCTCGCTCTTTATTTTTCCCCTGCCAGTTGATACTTTTATCAAGAATCATGTTTTAGTTTTAAGTATGTTTATGGCAGTTATCTTGTTAGTGAGGTCAACAAATAAAATATGAGTGCTGAAAGAAAGCTGTTGCTTCTGTGAAAACTAAGTTGGATGCTGAAATGGTTTTCTTTTGCTATGTTACAAGTTACTAGCTGTAAATTTAGCAGCTTAAAACGATTCATGTTTATTCTCTTTCCCAGTTTCTGTGGGTCAGGAGTCTGGCCAATGCTTAGCTGGGTCCTCAGCTTTGGGTCTAATAGGCTGCATGCAGTCAGGGTGTTGGCCATGCTGTGCTCTCATCTGGGGTCTCATTGGGGTGCTCTTTGGCAGAATTTAGTTCCTTGCAGTTGGGGAACTGAGTCATGGGCTCCTTGATGCTGCCGCTCTGCATAGGTGGCTCATGGCAGCTCGCCTCTTCGTGACTGTAGAGAATGTCTCTTCTGGATGGCCCCATACTCTTAAGGGCTTTCACCTGATTAAGTAGGGCCCCAGGATAATCTTCCTTATGATAACTAGAAATCAACAGTTGTGGGACTTTAATTATATATGAGAAGTTCTTTCACCTTTGCCATAGATGGAAACAAAACCTGACAAGTACTGACAAGTGGGAGCATTTTTTTTTCTTTGAATATCACTGTGGACTTGTGTTTTTATTTACTTTGGCAGTCCACTGCAGTTATGTATTTTGATGCTCAAAATTGTTTTAAATTTGGCCAGTAGAGTCCCCATAAGGCCTTACACACCTTTTTTGGGGTACAAACACAAAATATTCCAGGCTCATTTTATTTGTCCTGACCCTGGAATCAGCCTTTTTTTCCCAAGAGCCCAGGTTTTGTTTCTGGGAAGTGAGACTTAAAAACTGATGTCTGGGTGCTGGGAGTACTCATTGCCCTCAGAATGTCTGTTATTCATTCTAGCTCCTTCCCAAGCAGATGTATTCAAATATAAATTTGTATTGAGATTTCCAATTCAATTTGTTCTTAAAAATATCCTTCATTTTTATCTCCTTTACACTTAAAACCTTTGTTGCTAGTAACACTAACATAACTGTTGTAAACATGTTTTATTTTATTAACATTGCTGTATCATACAATATATGAGATAGTTTTAAGATTTTAATATCAATACTATGATTATCAGTAAGACCAATGAGTAAAGCTTAAGATATTTTTCCTTTAGAGTATATTTGACTAAAGATGTATAATTGAAAAGGCCCCTGAAATACTTTCCTTTGTGATAAACATAGGTTAATTTGCTTGTTACCAGTTGTAGATTTTTCTTTTTTATGATTTAATTTTAATTTTTGAAGATGAAAATCATTTATATGTTTAGAAGTAAAAATATATAAAGTTTACTCAAAATCTTGCTTTCATTCATCTGTACTGCCATGTTCCCTTGTCACAGGTGTCTCTCCACAGGTAATCATCATTATTCGTTTCTGGTTTATCTTCCCAGAGCGCATGTGCGTGTCTTTTTTCTTGTATCTTATGCAGAAGTTAGCATTGTTTATATACTGTTATGCACTGTGCCTTTTTCACTTAACTGTATTTTTTGGGATGATTTTTATTAAATGTTGATGATTGAATAAATGAGAGGAAGTGAGATTTTTTTTGATCATATCATTCTTTAAGAGTTGCATTGTATGATCATTCTGTAAGTTTATGTTATTTATCATTACCAGCTTGCATTCACAAGAGATGGGCTCTGTGGCTTGTGGAATGAAATGGTTAAAGATGGAGAAATTGTATATACGGGGACAGAATTAAACCAGAATGGAGAGCTTCCTCCTAGAAAAGGTAAGGACCTCTTACTGGTAGTTTTCATTTTCTAAAGACCTTTATAAATCATATTTTATAGAAATTTTGGAATGTGCAATAGGAATAGGAGTATTTAAGCGTAACTCTTTGAAATTTTGTTTTCACTTTGGAGATTGTTGTCTACATTGTAGTTAACATTATGAGCTACCTGGATTTCATTGCTCTTTGTGAATGAAGGTCTTTTCATTGCAAAGCCATCTTGCAAAATATTAACCTTCCCAGTTAATATTTCTTCTTTTAAGTTTTATAATACATCTTGCCTTGGCTAACTATAAATAGTGATTATTATAAGATTGAGTGAAACAATTACTCCTGAAATTTTTCCTATATCACTCTCCTGTGGCAACATATAAAACACTTTTTGGAAGCCTTTGGCCTGTGGACTGGACTTGGCCCCTTATTTTATTTAATCTTGTATTTTTCACAGCGAAATACCAGTAAATACTGTTGTTTAGGCCTGTTGTTATGAAAAGTCAACAAGACTTTCAATGACAATTCAGTTGCTCTGGATTTTGGCCACAAATCAGAAACTGTTGAGCCTTTGAAAAGAAATGGATGCCTGTATCCACCCCAGACCTGTAGAATCTGAAAAGCCCCTCTTGAGATCTGTCGAAGTTTGTTGGTCCCGCTGTTTGAAAGTCATCATGGTGGATAAAAAAATTACTTTAGAAAGTGGTTCTTTTTCTCTTTGTAGAATGGAGATAGTATCCATTTGAAAATACCCTGGAAAACATTAGTATATTTTTTTGGTTATAACATCTAGTAGAGTTTTCTCTTTTTTCCCTGATATTTCATTGGTAAAATTTCCATACACCTAGAACAACTGAAATATCTACATAGTGAGCAGCTGCAAACCCACCCCCCAGATCCTACCACAAGTGTTTCTTTTCACTTGTTTATCTCAGGGCTTCCTGGATCTCTTCTGTCCATTGGTGCATCTTACCCAGCTCCCTCAGACATAGCATTTACTTGATTGAGTTCCGTTTAGTTTTTTGTCTTTAAGTAATATGTATGCATAATGAAATGCTTATATTTTAAGTTTACTGTTCCTCAAGTTTTGACAAATGTAACCTGTATAACCTAAACCTCTCTCAACATTATATCTCACTTAGAAAGTTCCCTTGGGCCCTTTCCTGGCCCATCCCTGACCCCGTTTTCCGGAGGCAACCACTGGTCTGATCTTTCTTTACTGTTGATTAGTTTTGCCTGTTCTACAACTTCATGTAAATGGAATCACGTAGTAGTGTCCTCTTTTGTGTCTGGCCTTTTTCACTTGGTAATGTTTTAGTAGTTTCAGTGGTTCATTATGTATGTTTTAAAAAGTTTTCCATCACTTCTTCCCAGTTCTCCAGTATTTGTTAATGAATTAAACGATGTTTCCCAAAATGTTTTTCATGAAACACTAGTTCTGAAAGATGCTCTGAGAAAAACTATTTAAATAAGGAAAAATTCAAAGTGTATTTCTTACTATAGTTGATGAGTATTTTTTCTTCTTTTGAAAATCATGTGGTTAGAAAGCAAAGCATAATTTTTTTTCTTGAAGATTTTTGTTTACTTGAGAGAGAGAGAGAAAGCATGAGACGGGGGAGGGTCAGAGGGAGAAGCTGACTCCCCGCTGAGCAGGGAGCCCGATGTGGGACTCGATCCTGCGACTCCAGGATCATGACCTGAGCTGAAGGCAGTCACTTAACCAACTGAGCCACCCAGGTGCCTGCAAAGCATAATTTCTTTTTATGTAGGTCCCATCTGAATAGTTTTTTGGGGTCATTTTTTGGGCATTCAGTAAGTTTCTATTTTTGGTGTGGCATGATGTGTGCTTTTTATTGTTAGAAAATACTTTTTTCATAGGGGGCTTTTTATATACCAAATTCCATTAGAAGACTATGTACATTATATGTTGGTGGTATTGTAGTTAATTGTGAGGAAAGTACAGATGAGAGTAGAATTTTCTTAGATACACAGTTTTCTTTCCTGTATTTTCAGAGATTACTTTCTTTGGGAAAGGATTGGTTTCTTTCTTCCACAAACAACCATCCTAGGATGGGTTTTTATTGTTAAGCTCGCTCCTTTAGTGGCTTATTTCTGGGAAATAGTGGCTTCTAATAATTTCTGCTTCCCCTGAGATAAGCTTTCTTATTTTCTTTTGTAACCACATGTAGAGTTTACTGGCCCTGCTGATGAGGAAAGAAAGCTGTCTTTCTTTTTTAGTAGTACGGTAGTACGGTTTTGTGTTTATTTTTGGGGGCCTACTGCACAAAAAAACAGACTGGATTATAGTCTTATACTTTTTCAAGTGAATGTTTCTATTAACACCCCATTTCCCTAAACTGGGTGGCTCATTTGGTTAAGCATCTGCCTTTGGCTCAGGTCATGATCCCAGAGTCCTGGGATCGAGCCCCGCATCGGGCTCCCTGCTCAGTGGGAAGCCTCCTTCTCCCTCTCTCCCCTGCTCGGGCTCTATCTCTTGCTATCTCTCTCTCTCTCTCTCAGATAAATAAAATCTTTTTTTTTTTTTTTTTAAAAACACTCCATTTAAGGTTGTTTGTATTTATTATTTTGAGGGAAGGTACAGGAGGGAATATAGTATATAAAAAAAGGAAAGCCAAAGAAGGTACTAAAAGATATGCCAAGTTTATTTTTTATTTTTGTCTAGGGCTGACCTTGTATGAAGAATTTAAGCATGAGCTGTTTCATTTATTATAAACCTTTTCAGTCTATGCAGATAGTAGAAATAATATTACCCAGTACTTTGCTTAGCTCTTATATCTTTTCTTGAAAGTATTTTCTCATTATTTCCCTTAATCCTCAACTCTACCAAGAGATAGAAGCCACAATTTGCACAAGTAACAGGGGCAGAGCTGGAAATTGAAGCCAGGCCTCTTGAGAAAGTTTCATTGCTATTTCTCTTGTACTACAAATGTAATTTACTGACATCAGGATCAACGTTTTGTAGTTCTGTGGAGCTTATGACTTCATACCGTATAAAAGTGTTGTAATTGTTTTGAAGTTTTTGTATGTGTGTGGTGTCTAGTCTATACTCTTTATGTGTTTTAATTTTAAGAGTTTAGAGAAAGTTTTTGATTTTTTTTTTCTTTTTGGAACATGAATGTTTCCGTTATATTCTGTGCTGACTGGCAGCTTTCCAGCTGGTTTTATAGCTTTTCCTTGGAGGTTGTAAAAAAGCATTAAATGTGGACTTTCTCTCACAGTAGGTCATGATTATTTGGGCAGAAAAAGGCACCCATATGCCAGGGTGTGTAACAGAGGACAAAAACCCTGTGATGTTACCCACATGCAGGGTGGGAGCATTTTAGGTATGGAGTGTTGGTTGAAGTTTGAGCAATGTTACAGAGACCCGGTCTGGGCTCAAGGGACAGTGGTGTTTGGGGTCATACAAGAGAAGTGGGCACTGGCCTCCAAGTGGAGAACTGTGGAAAACAGAACTGGGAGTGGGTGTGCAGGGGTGACAGGGAGCAGTGAACAGTGAGCAGAGAGCAGGAAGCAGCAGGGGTTGTGCCAGACTGGAGTGAAATGTACTCTTTCACGTGCCCTATGGCATCTAAATCCTGGGAAGTATGTCTCTTCGTGCAGTGGACACATTCCCCAGGTGACATGTTTATACCCTGAAGTTTGAAAGCCACTGCACCGAGGGCCACGAATATTAGGAAAATTAATCAAGACTCTCTCCTGCAGTGGGAACTCAAAGAATTAAATCTTGAATCCCTAGCCCAAGGGTTCTCAATCTTTGTTGTTCATTAGAATCACCTGGAGGGCTTGCTTAGACACCCATGGCTGTCGCCACCTCCAGAGTCTCTGATTCCTTAGAGTTGTGATGGGGCCTGGGAATTTGCATTTCTAACACATTTCCAAGTCCTGCTGATGAGGCTTCCTTTTCAAAGACTGTGTCATGTTGTTTATACAGGCACAGTCTATTGCACTGGGAGTTAGAGATGTAGAGGAAAGGAAAACCTCCTCATGAGGCTTTCCTTATTTTAGGAAATAAGACTATTAAAAAAAACCCAACCATATTCCAAAGCAATTAGATTTCCCTCATAATTTTATTCTGTCCTCCATAATTAATTCTTGTTGCTTTGGATCTTGAGTCCTTGATGGAGGGCTTAACCCATCTCTGGGAGTCTGCCTGGTGTGTACTGGAAGGGGTGGTGTCAGCTTCTGCTGGAGTCTGTTCCCTACAGGGTTGGTAGTTCCGCTGAGGCTCTGTGTTTGTTCTTGTTTGTTAAAGACCCATTTTTGGCCTTCAACTTTGGAAGGAAGCAGATAAGACATAAAGCTCTGGTTAATTAATTATACTTAGCAACAGTATCAGAATGGACAGGACTAAAATTCTTGGCAGGGTGGGCTTCATGGCTGTGTATAAGGATTTGGTTATTGTCCACCTTGGGGGTTAGAACATAGCAAGGCAGTGAGGCATGGTTGCATCTCTAGGGCCTCTCACCGTCCTGGGAACTGTAGAGTGTGTGTTTACATAACATTCTGCTTGTATGTAATTAATCTAGGCACCTTAATTTTCTCTTTTTGATTTGCTAGCTCTTCCCATATTATGGGCCTAGAGCATAGGGAAACTTTAATGGTAGTGGTGAGCTAATGAAGAAATAAGGAACATCCCAACTCTACCTAATTTAATGATCAGCCTTCCTCCTGCTTGTGAGCATTTCATCATGAGTTCCGTGATGTGGGAGCCCATGTTTGTTATTCTGGTGATCTGGAAAGTGCCAAAGACCATTTGGTTGTAAAAACACCTTGATGATTTTTTAGTTCAAAATTTAGAGTCTGACCCTGGGAAGATGGTATCAAACAGCTTCCAGGGGAGGCTGACCTGGGCTTGAAAGAGAGTGGCTATACTGTGACTTTTCCAGGCTGGCATGAAAAAGTGGTTACAGAGAGGAAGGCCAGTCTGGTAGTAAAAGGCTCACAGTTTTGTTTATTGATCAACTTTGTGAATTCTGACACATTTTTGCAGGTTTTGTAAACCAAGGCAGATAAAGTTCACTTTCCCTGGAATCTTGTACATTTTACTGTATCTGCTCACTTGGCCCTTACCATCTTCTTTCTGTTCTGGTATAACTAGATATTTTTCTTTAAGACAAAAATGCTATCTTTTTTCCTTGATAGAAACATTCATCATCTTGCATATATATTTATATTTCTCTGCCACATTCTTTCTGGTTTAATCTCAATTATCCATATTACTTACAACTTTTATCCAAATTAAGTAACTTCTAATTCAGATAGTGTTTTTTTCTGACATCAAATACGTTTTTCCACACCAGTTCTGTAATTCTCCTACACCAACTGTGTGTCTAGGAATTCAGTTCAATTCTGACAATTACTAGTTAGCGCAGGCCCTGTGAATTAAGGTCTCAGTGCTACAAGACTGCCTTCACTTTAGATGCCAAATGGGATTTCCAGACTTCTCACATTTTTGCCTGGCTGACTACAAATTCAGGGGTTCTGCAACTCCCCTCAGGTTCAATAATTCTCTAGAACCAGTCACAGAATGCAGGAAAACACTTTACTTATGTTTATTGGGCTATTATAAAGGATACAACTCAGGAACAGGCAAATGGAAAAGATGCATAGAGCAAGGAATAGGGGAAGGGACTTAGAGCTTCTCTGCCCTCTCTTGGTCCCCCTACTCCCTCAGCACATCTGAGTGTCCACCAACCTGGAAACTCCCCAGTCTTATAGTTTAAGAGTTTCTATAATTTAATCTCCAGCCTGCTTCCCCTCTTGGAGGTCAGGAGGTAGGGCTGACAGCTCTTACTGTCTAATCACTGGTCCTTTTGGTGACCAGCCCACACTGAGGTTATCTAGTGGCCCTACCCCGAGCCAGCTCATTAGTATAAACTCTGGTGTGGTGGAAAGGGGTTTGTTAAGAATAACAAAAGACATGCCTATCCTCGGTTAATTCCAAGGGTTTTAGGAGCTCTGAGACCAAATATATATTTTTATTATACCATAGATAAAAAAAAGTGGGAAGTAGGTGTTAGAGCATTTTAGCAGAGCTCTGGAGTCTACCTTATAAGACCCCCCCAATTTTGCATATTTAATGAGCAAAAAAAGTTGCAAAGTTGGGGGTGCTTGGGTGACTCAGTCGGTTAAGTGGCTGTCTCTTGATTTTGGCTCAGGTCATGATCTCAGGGTCCTGGGATCAAACCCCACATTAGGCTCAGTGCCAGGCCGGGAGTCTGCTTGAGGATTCTGTCTCCCTCTCCCCCTTTTCCTGCTTGTGTGCTCTCACTCTTTCAAATAAATAAATCTTTAAAAAAAAAAGTTGTAAAGTTGTTTTTGCATCCTGCCATTGTAGTAGCAATCTGAGAGAAAAATATGTGTGCTTGTATTTATTAACCTGTGCTTGGTGGCGGATGACCTAGAATTCTTTCTTGGCATTTGTTCAGGGGTTCACAGATTAGCTATTGATTAAATCAATTTAATATTGGGACAAGTGTCTCTAAGTTAATGAAAGAATTGAATATTGTTTTTAAGCTAATACACTACAGAACAACATAATTTTTGTCGATAGAAGTTTGTCAGATTTTTATATTAATTCAATTAGAGTGAGTCAATAATCTTACATTTTCACAATCTTAAAAATGTGGAAGTCATGTTAGGTTACCTGATGAGTAAAACTTGCATAGGAGATTTAGAAAAAGTCAGATTAACTAGACCCTCCTTAAGAAAACAAACCCAAGGTTTAGAAAACTTATATGCTCTGTTGTATGCCATTGTGGTAGCACATCAGGGAATGGAATTAGAGCTGTTTTTAAGCAGAATTAATCCAGTCAGTCTGATTTCTGCAGGGGTCCACCGGGATTATGTGAATTTGAATTCTGTGTGTAAAGGTGCTTCTAATTTAGTAGTTTCTAAGAGATTTTTTCTTTTCCTCAGCTTTATTGAAATATAATTGATATATTAAAATCGTGTAAGTTAATAAGGTGTACAGTGTGATGATTTGAATGCCCACATACATCGTGAAATGATTACCCCAATAAAGGTTGCTTAACACCTCAATCACATAATTATTGTATTTTTGTGTGTGATGAGGACATTTAATCTTTATTCTCTTGGCAACTTTCAAGTATATACAACTTTTTTGTTAACCATTGTCACTATGGTATACATTAGATCCCCAGAACTGATTCCTATTGTAACTGCAAGTTTGTACCCTTTGACTAACAGCATCTCCTCGTTTACCCCACTCCTGCAGCCCCTGGCCTCCACCAATCTATTCCCTGTGAGTTTGGATTTTCTAGATTCTACATATAAGTGGATCATACAGTGCTTGTCTTTCTCTGACTTATTTCACTTAGCATAATGTTCTAATCATCCATTGTTGTAAATGGCAGGATTTCCTTTTTTATGGCTGAGATAATATTCCATTGTGTGTGTGACACACCACATCTTTATCCATTCATCTGTTGACACACTCTTAGGTTGTTTCCATTTCTTGGCTATTGTGAATAATGCTGCAATGAAATATGGGGGTAGAGATATCTGTTTGAATTAGTCCATTTCCTTCAGATATATACACCCAGGAGTGGGATTGCTGGATCATATGGTAGTTCTGTTTTTAGTTTTTTTGAGGAACTTCCATGCTGTTTTCCACAGTGGCTGTACCAATTTACATTCCCACAAACAGTGCACAGTGTTTTCATTTCTGAGAGATATTTTTTTTTTCCTCCTTAAAATGTTGGCTACTATTTAAAGTATCAGAAGTTTCTCTCTTTATTTTCTGTGGATTCTTGATTTCCATTTTATTAGATTATATAAGCCTTTATTACTTCTTTTAAATGAATCAGAATAGGAGTACCACTAGATTTAAAAGACTTCATGGTTAATAATTCCTTGCAGAGGTAAGAAAATATACATACACAGTGAAGGGTACTTATAGTGGGTTTTTTTTTTTTAATTTTTTTATTGTTATGTTAATCACCATATATTACATCATTAGTTTTTG
>NW_027397140.1:456905-485706 GCF_003265705.2 Callorhinus ursinus
CCCGGTCTCTCTGTGACCCCGAGGGTCCTGAGACCACACTGTCCCGGGAGGATTCCACCCCCCGCTTAGCCACTGCAGCGACGTCCCTCCGCGGAGCCGACTTCTAAAAGGTCCAATTTTGTGCTCCGCGGCTCTATCACTTGCCAGAAGCGGCCGGCGGAGGCCCCTCCCCCGCCGTCTATCCTCCCGAATATCGCCTCGGATTCACGTCTCCGCACGTCCTACCTTCCAGAAAGTGGTCACTTTTCTGTTCAGAGAGTTGTTGCTACTCTCTTCTTCGGTCTCCTGTTGAGTTCGTAGATGTTCAGAATGGTTTGATCCCTATTCAGCTGAATTCCTGAGACCAGACGAAATCTAGGTCTCCTACTCCTCCGCCATCTTGCTCCGCCTCTCACTTATAGTGGTTTTGATATCAAGGGTCTATTTGGCTATATAGGGTTTTCCATTGAATGAATCTGAAATATTTTTAATTGTCCAAAGTTCCACCATAGTCTCATCCACCCCATACAAATCTGGTCAGCATATTGGTGTCTGGCCTTGCAGTTGACTGTGAGGTGGTAAGGTACACAGACCCTGGGGCCTGCAGTGGGGTGATGCTGCCCTTACCAGTCTAGGGCTCTGGGTGATATATGCTCTGTGCACTCTCCGGGTGGTAAGAAATGCATTTCAACAAGCTTAAGATGCCTTAACAGTAAGATGTGCTATTATTTATCACCAGGAGAGAATTCACTGCCCATGAATCTGATGCATCCCATTTGGCACGCTGACTTTTGGGAAAGGTGCATCTCGGGATTGGTGAAACACACACCTACTTCATGGGGTTGAAGTTGATTATTGAGTTGATTTATGGTGTGCACAGAACAGTATCTGGCTCCCAGTCTGTGCTACTTAATAGTTTGTGATTCTCATAGTGGTGTTTAAGTGCAGGCAGAAGCGTCAGTGTCCTGTCTGTGCATCAGTTCTCTTGTCCCTGTGAGTACCCTGTGCTGAGTCTAGGGTGAATGATGTCCATATTCCCATGTTAAATAAGTCAGCTTGTGAAGGGACATGTTTGCCTGAGAGACTGAACTCCTGTTTTTGATTAGAGGAGGTGCAGCAAGAATAAATTCAAATCTTTTATATCATGTATTTATTTCTAAGTTCAGTGTTAGATTTTTATCTTATTAAAAATATTGACACTGATGCCCAGATTATAGCATTCAAAAGCTTAGACAGAAGTTTCAGTAAAGAGTGAGTTCCTGCCCAACAGAACACCTGTCAGGTGTTCTCCAGACACCTGAGCTTTTTTTTTCCTTCTTAGCAATATTACTAGTTTTAGAATATTTCCAGAGATGATATATGGACATATAAGTACATATATGAAACATATACTTCATTTTAAGTAAAAATTAAAGTCTTCCAGAATATGAGGTATACCAGAATTTAGGAGAAATGTACAAAAATGTATCATAGAGTTTAACCCTCAGTCTCTGTCTTGACTTTAGTTTATCTTTCTTTGAAATCAGTAGATTTACTCCTCCTGAGTCCATCTGCATTGAGTCAAGGAGAGATGAGTGAGTGAGTGAGAAGCACAATCCAGACTAGTGGCCCCGTGGACTGTGGGTGGGCTACCTGGGGCCATGGATCATCCTGGGCAGTGCTGTGTAATTGTAGCTTCTTTGTTCCCCATGTCAGCCATTCAGATCCTTCTCCACACCAGTCTTTGGAACTTCTTTGAAAAGCACTCTTCTTGTGGGAGATGCGGTGAATTGTATAGCATGTGGGTCATTCATTCATTTGCTCATTGATTCACAGCCTCATCCAACTTGTCGGGGTCCTCCTCTGTCAGTGAGGGTGGTTGTAGGTGGTAGGATGTGATGGTGAATGAGCCACGTATGGCCCCTGCTTTCCTTTCCTGGAGCTTACATTCTAAGTGGGACAACCAATAAAAAAGTGTTAGCAGAAAGAAAAGAGATATGAAGTAAACAGAACAGGGAGATTCAAGAAGCTTCCAGGGTAGGTCCCTTAGATCACATATCAAGGCCCTGTGCCTTGTTCACATCCTCTCACCCTGCTGTGCCTTGACATTGATGTCTCACCCTCCTGTAACAACTTTGTAATGGCCATGACCTGTGAGGACAGGCTGTATTTTTTTTACCATGGTACCCCCAGCACCGAGCAGAGTAGTGGCACCCAGGAGGGATCCAATAAGTAATTTGTGTTGTGAGTTAGTGTGTCCTCTCAGCTTCAGGCCAACTAGGGTCGTACCAGTTCCCTGGAGGAGGATGGGACGCCGAGGATAAGTGCCCTTTTATGTGTCTCAGGTGGATACTTTAAGCCTTTTTTACTCTTTTATCCATCCTACTGGATATCCTGTATACTGTAACATAACTGTTACCCATCCTCTTCCTTAATTTTATTTCTCTTTTAAAATCCCATTATTGATTTGATGGATCACTTTTCCTCTTTCACTTGAGAATTAAGTTTTCCTGTCAGTTGAACACACAGCATCTTTGTATTTAATCTGCTGCTAAAACCTTTAAATTGTTTGTAATTGTATTACATTACTAATAATGAGATAGACATAATAGATTACTGTATCTTTGAATGGCCACTTCTGTGTTTGTGTTCTATTAGAAAGTTTTCATAGCTAAAATCTCTTAAAATTGTACTTCTTTATAAAAAGAAAAAAATTTCAATGTCATACAAAAACATACAATATCTCTTTTTTAACTAGTATTTGATTAATTGGGACTCTTAGTGCGATAGTTATGTATCAGTGCCCAGATATTTGGTCAGATATTATTCTGGGTATTTCTGTGAAGGTGTGTTTTAGATGAGATTCACATTTAAATCCATGGACTTTGAGTAAAGCAGATTACTCTCCATAATGTGGGTGGGCTTTATCCAGTCAGTTGAAGAGCCTGAATAGAAAAAAGACTGACCACCTCCAACAAGAAGGAATTCTGCCTCCAGATTGTCTTTGGATTCAAACTGTAACATAACTGTTTCCTGGGTCTTGAGCCTGCCAGTCTGCCCTGCGGATTTTGGACTTGGGCTTCTATAATTGTTTGAGCCAATTCCTTAAAATAAATGCCTTCTCCCTCCATCTCTCCCTTTCTCTCTCTCTCCCTACACATTCTTTTGGTTCTCTTTCTGTGGAGAACACTGACTAATATGCTTAGTTACCCATAGTTTTTTCCTACAATCTATTTTTGAGAAGCAAATGATAGTGAACAAGCTTTCTTAAAGGTAGTGATTAAGGTAAAAACAAAACATAAGTGAATCTTCTTGAACATTGAAATGCTGGTCTTCCTGATTGTGCCCAGGGCTGTTAGAGGTATGCCTCTTCTACCTGCCCTGCGGGAGCCACACAGAAAAGGTGTCTCTACCTCTAGGCTGCTGCTGCCCCTGGGCCCCAAGCCTTCACCCCTTGGCACTCCTTCTGTAGGTCCTAGACACAGTGATTTGAATGGAAATCACTTTGGATTGTTTGTAAAAACCTCCTCACTGTAACTGGGCAGGAATGTCTTAAAGTCCTGAGGTCATCTAGGCCTACTTCCATTTTCAGGGACCATGTGGCAGAGCTCTCTCCCATCAGTGGCCCCTCAGGGTATATTGCTCTGGGTTCTTAGGAAGGTCAATTTCCCCACTTTCCCCTTCTCCCCAGCTTTCCGTGATTTGTTTGGGCAGTTTGTGTTCTGTTTATTCTCTCTCTGTAAACTTTGAACCCTGCATCCATAAAAAGGAGAGCAAATACTGAAACTAATGTGATGTTGTCTCTGAACTGGTCATGCTAATTCTTCTTCTTACTTTAGTTATTTTTCATTATTATTCTCTGTTTTCTTAACCTCCAGTGATGTCATCCTGCCTTTGCTGTTGTAAATGTTCTCATTTATCCTTCTGAGAATAAAATGTTACGTGCGCTTAATGATGCTTCTTGTCAGTTTCCTGGTGACTGTCAAACAAAGCTTTTCAACCTGGACAAGAGATTATATGACCAGTATATCAACTTTAAAATGAGAATTTTTGGGGCACCTGGGTGGCTCGGTCGTTAAGCATCTGCCTTCGGCTCAGGTCATGATCCCAGGGTCCTGGGATCGAGCTCCGTATTGGGCTCCCTGCTCAGCGGGAAGCCTGCTTTTCCCTCTCCCACTCCCCCTGCTTGTGTTCCCTCTCTCGCTGTCTCTTTCTCTGTCAGATAAATAAATAAATAAAAATAAAATCTTTAAAAAGAGAATTTTTATTCTTATTTGTAAAATTTGTAGAATGGTGTAGAGCAGGGGTTGGCAAAGTTTCTGTAAAGGGTCAGGTAGCAAATATTTTAAGCCTTGTGGACCACAACTATGTGGTAACATGGGACCCTACAGTTGTGCCAAAGCATCCATAGATAAAACTAAGCAAATGGATGTGGCAGTGTGCCAATAAAACTTTATTAACAGACACTAAAATGTGAAGTTCATATAATGTTCATAGTACAAACTATTATTCTTTTGATTATTTTTCAATCATTTAAAAACATAAAATCTTTGCTTTTGGGTCAAACACAAACCAGCCTTGAGCTGGAGTTGGCCCCTGGCTCTATTCCCCGGGTAGAATAGGGCCTAGCAGTTAGAGCCAGCAATGTGTTCTATCCCAGCTCTATTTCTCTGGCTAGGACCTACTCTGTGAAGCACAGTTTCTACATCTGTGAACTAGAGGCAGCAAAGCCTGCCTCCTTGAAAGGTTGTTTGAAAGATTAAAAAGTATAATGTTTGGCTAGGTACTCTTATGTAGTCTTACCTAGTTCATATCAGCTTATTTTCATTTTCCATTAGCTGCTCCCCCCTTAATGTCCTATTTTGGGATATGATTTTTGAATTAAATATATCTTGTTTTAATTTAATGTAATTTAATTATTTATTTGAGAGAGAGAGAGTGCGGGTGCATGAGCAGTGGGGAGGAGCAGAGGCAGAGGAAGAAACAGACTCTCCGCTGAGCAGGGAGCCCCATGCAGGAAGCGATCCCAGGACCCTGGGATTGTGACCTGAGCCAAAGGCAGACACTTAATTGACTAAGCCGCCCAGGTGCCCATATATCTTGTTTCTTAAGATTCTACTTTGTTGTCACACTTTCTATGTTATTAGGTTAAAATAAGGGGTTAAATAAATCAGACTGACTTATATTTGTGTTTAGTTTTTCTGGTTAAGGTAGACGATTATCTATTGCAGATGCAAACTCATTCTCCCTTCATTCGTGATACATTTCCTCATGTTTTACTGGCCCAAGGCCATATGCTGCTCTAGCTTTCAGGACCCAGCTCTTTGCCTGAAAATGCTGCTTCCAGACTCTCTTCCAGCTGTCCTCCCTGCTCCTTGATACTTGACTCAGGACCCTTGCCAAACCCAGATTTGTACTGATTAGTTGTGTATGTGATATGTCTTTTCTAGAGGTTCTTTAGGGCTATAGAAGGTATTTTTTTTCTTTTGTATACAAGTGTTTACCATGGTGCTTTGATGTGCTGTGTGGTAAGTAACATGTTTATTGAACTTAATTGAAATTTTACTTTAGTTTTAGGGAAAACCATTTAAAGAGCTTTTATTTTTAAAATTAATATGGTACAGTTTATTCCTTTTAGGTGTTCAGTTCAATGAATTTTAACACATATATAGGTTCAGGTAACCATCACTGTGATCATGATTCAGAACAGTTTCATCATCCTTAGAAAACACTCTTCTATTGCTCCTTGTGTCACATATTCCCCCAACACCTGATCCCTGGAAACCACTCATCTGTTGTCCATCACTGTGGTTTTGCCATTTTGAGAACTGTCATATAAATGGAATGATACATATATAACATTTTATTTTTTTATTTTTAATTTTTTTCAAATTTTATTTTTTTAAATAAATTAATTTATTTTTTTAAAAGATTTTATTTATTTATTTGAGAAAGAGAGAATGAGAGATAGAGAGCACGAGAGGGAAGAGGGTCAGAGGGAGAAGCAGACTCCCTGCTGAGCAGGGAGCCCGATGTGGGACTCGATCCCGGGACTCCAGGATCATGACCTGAGCCGAAGGCAGTTGCTTAAGCAACTGAGCCACCCAGGCGCCCTATTTTTTTTTAATTTAAATTCAACTAAGTAACATATAGTTTTTTTAGTTTCAGAAGTAGAGTTTAGTGATGATCAGTCTTATATCATACCTAGTGCTCATTACATCCCGGGCCCTCCTTATTGTCCCTCACTCAGTTACCCATAACATTCCCCTCTCTCCTCCTGTCCAGCAACCCTCAGTTTGTTTCCTATAATTAAGAGTCTCTTTTGGTTGGGGTGCCTGGGTGGCTCAGTTGGTTAAGTGTCTGCCTTTGGCTCAGGTCATGATCCCAGGGTCCTGGGGTCGAGCCCTGTATCGGGCTTCCTGCTCAGTG
Organism: Callorhinus ursinus; assembly: GCF_003265705.2. Taxonomy (NCBI): domain Eukaryota; kingdom Metazoa; phylum Chordata; class Mammalia; order Carnivora; family Otariidae; genus Callorhinus; species Callorhinus ursinus. The sequence goes on from NW_027397140.1 coordinate 463,293, forward strand.
GAGAGCCTGTTTCTCCCTCTTCCTCTGCCGCTCCCCCTGCTTGTGCTCGCTCGCTCTCACTCTGCCTTTATCTCATAGATAGATAAAATCTTAAAAAAAAAAGTCTCTTATGGTTCCCTCCCCTCTGATTTTGTCTTGTTTTATTTTTCCCTCCCTTCCCCTATGATGCTCTGTTTTGTTTCTTAAATTGCACATATGAATGAAATCATATGATAATTGTCTTTCTCTGATTGACTTATTTGCTTAGCATAATACCTTCTAGTTCCATCTGCATCATTGCGAAGTGGCAAGATACCTTTTTTTTGATGGCTGAGTAATATTCCATTGCATATATATACCACATCTTTTTATCCATTGATCTATTGATGGACATCTTGGCTCTTTCCATAGTTTGGCTATTGTGGACACTGCTGCTATGAACATTGGGGTGCAGGGGCCCCTTTGGATCACTGCATTTGTATCTTTGGGTAAATATCTAGTATTGCAATTGCTGGGTCCTAGGGTAACTCCATTTTTAACTTTTTGAGGAATCTCCATACTGTTTTTCAGAGTGGCTTTACCAGCTTGCATTCCCACCATTGTAAGAGGGTTCCCCTTTCTCCGCATTCTTGCCAACATTTGTTGTTTCCTGAGTTGTTAATTTTAGCCATTTTGACTGGTGTGAGGTGGTATTTTGTAGTTTTGATTTAGATTTCCCTGATGCTGGGTGATGTTAACCTTTTTTTTCATGTATCTGTTGGCCATTTGCATGTCTTCTTTAGAGAAATGTCTGTTCATGTCTTCTGCCCATTTCTTGATTGGATTATTTGTTCTTTGGGTGTTGAGTTTGATAAGTTCTTTATAGATCTTGGATACTAACCCTTTATCTGATATTTGCAAATATCTTCTCCCATTCTGTTGATGTCTTTTGGTTTTGTCAACTGTTTTTGTTGCTGTGCAGAAACTTTTTATCTTGATTAAGTCCCAGTAGTTCATTTTTGCCTTTGTTTCACTTGCCATTGAAGACATGTCTAGCAAGAAGTTGCTGTGGCTCAGGGTCACAGAGGTTGTTACTTGTGCTCTCCTCTAGGATTTTGATGGATTTCTGTCTTACATTTAGGTCTTTGATCCATTTTGAGTCTATTTTTGTGTATGGTGAAAGGAAATGGTCCACTTTCATTCTTTGCATGTGGCTGTTCAATTTTCCCAACACCATTTGTTGAAGAGACTGTCTTTTTTCCATTGGATATTCTTTCCTGCTTTGTCAGGGAGATTAGTTGACCATAGAGTTGAGGGTCCATTTCTGGGTTTTCTATTCTGTTCTGTGTGTCTGTTTTTGTGCCAGTACCATACTGTCTTGATGATGACAGCTTTGTAATAGAGCTTGAAGTCTGGAATTGTGATGCCACCAGCTTTGGTTTTCTTTTTAAACTTTTTTTTGGCTATTTGGGGTCTTTTCTGGTAACATACAGATTTTAGGATTCCTTGTTCCAGCTCTGAAAAATGTTGATGGTATTTTGATAGGAATTGCATTGAATGTGTAGATTGCTCTAGGTAGCATAGATATTTTAACCATATTTGTTCTTCCAATCCATGAGCATGAAATGTTTTTCCATTTCTTTGTGTCTTCCTCAATTTCTTTCATGAGTGTTCTACAGTTTTCAGAGTGCAGATCCTTTACCTCTTTGGTTAGGTTTATTTTTGGTGCAATTATAAATGGGATCGATTCCTTAATTTCTCTCTCTTCTGTCTCATTGTTAGTGTATAGAAATGCAACTGATTTGTGTGCATTGATTTTATATCCTGCGACTTTGCTGAATTCCTGTATGAGATCTAGCAATTTTTGGGTGGAGTCTTTTGTGTTTTCCACATAGAGTATCATGTCACCTGTGAAGAGTGAGAGCTTGACTCCTTTACTGATTTGGATGTCTTTATTTATTTTTTTTGTTGTCTGATTGAAGTGGCTAGGACTTCCAGTACTATGTTGAACAACAGTGGTGAGAGTGGACATCCCTGTTGTGTTCCTCATCTTAGGGGGAAAAGCTCTCAGCTTTTTCCATTGAGAATGATATTTGCTGTGGGCTCTTTGTAATACGGCTTTTATGATATTGAGGTATGTTCCCTCTATCCCTACACTGCGGAGAGTTTTAATCGAGAAAGGATGCTGTATTTTGTCAAATGCTTTTTCTGCATTAATTGAGAGGACCATATGGTTCTTCTCTCTCCTTTTAATGTGTTCTATCACATTGATTGATTTGCAAATGTTGAACCACCCTTGCATCCCGGGGATAAATCCCACTTGGTCATGGTGGATGATCCTTTTAATGTATTGTTGGGTCCTATTAGCTAGGATTTTGTTGAGAATTTTGGAATCCATATTCATCAGTGATATCAGTCTGAAATTCTCCTTTTTGATGGGGTCTTTGCCTGGTTTGGGGATCAAGGTAATGCTGGCCTCATAGAATGAGGCTGGAAGCGTTCCTTCTGTTTCTGTTTTTTAAAACAGCTTCAGGAGAATAGGTATTTCTTTTCTGAATGTTTGGTAGAATTCCCCAAGGAATCCATCAGGCCCTGGACTCTTGTTTTTTGGGAGGTATTTGATCACTGCTTCAATCTCGTTACTGGTTATTGGTCTATTCTCCTGTTTCGGTCTTGGCAATTTATAGGTTTCCGGGAATGCATCCATTTCTTCCAGGTTGCTTAATTTATTGGCTTATAGTTGTTGATAATATTTTCTAATAATTGTTTCTATTTCTTTGGTGTTCGTCATGATCTCTCCCCTTTCATTCATAATTTTATTAATTTGGGTCCTCTCTCTTTTCTTTTGGATAAGTCTGGCCAGTGGTTTTTCGATCTTATTAATTCTTTCAGAGAACCAGCTTCTAGTTTCGTTGATCTGATCTACTGTTTTTCTGGTTTCTAATTCATTGATCTTTGCTCTAATCTTAATTATTTCTCTTCTAATGTGTGGCTTAGGCATCGTTTATTGCTTTTTCTCTAGTTCTTTAAGATGTAAAGTTAGTTGGTGAATTCGGGACTTTTCTGTTTTTTTGAGTGAGGCTTGGATGGCTATGTATTTCCCTGTTAGGACCACCTTTGCAGTATCCCACAGGTTTTGGACAGATATGTTTTTGTTCTCATTGGTTTCCATGAATTGTTTAAGTTCTTTGATTTCTCGGTTGACCAAAACATTCTTGAGCAGAGTGGTCTTTAGTGTCCACGTGTTTGAATTTCTTCCGATTTTTTTCTTGTGATTGAGTTCTAGTTTTAAAGCATTATGGTCTGAGGGGCGCCCGGGGGGCTCAGTCTTTAAGTGTCTGCCTTCGGCTCAGGTCATGATCTCAGGGTCGTGGGATTGAGCCCTGCATCTAGCTCCCTGCTCAACAGGAAGCCTGCTTCTCCCTCTCCCACTCCTCCTGCTTGCGTTCCCTCTCTCGCTGTGTCTTTCTCTGTCAAATAAATAATAAAGTCTTTAAGAAAAAATAAAGCATTATGGTCTGAGAACATGCATGGAATAATCTCAGTCTTTTGGTATCAATTGAGACCTGATATGTGACCAGTACGTGGTCTATTCTGGAGAAAATTCCGTGTGCGCTCAAGAAGAATGAGTATTCTGTTGTTTTGGGGTTGAATGTTCTGTATATACCTATGAGGTCCATCTGGTTCAGTGTGTCATTCAAAGCTCTTGTTTCTTTGTTGATTTTCTGCTTAGATGATCTGTCTATTGCTGAGAGTGGAGTATTGAGGTCTTCCACAATTAACATATTTTCAGTATGACTCTTTATTTTGGTTAACAGTTGGCTTATGTAGATGACTGCTCCCATGTTGGGGGTGTTGATATTTACAATTGTTAAATCTTCTTGTTGGATAGACCGTTTAAGAATGATATAGTGTCCTTCTGTGTCTCTAACTACAGTCTTTAGTTTAAAATCTAATTTGTCTGATATAAGAATTGCTACCCCAGCTCTTTTGAGGTCCGTTGGCATGGAAGATGCATCTCCATCCCTTCACTTTCAGTCTGTATGTATCTTTAGGTTCAAAATGAATATCTTGTAGAAAGCATATGTATGGGTCCTGTCTTTTTATCCAATCTGCAATCCTGTGCTATTTTATGGGAGCATTTAGACCATTCACATTGAGAGTGATTATTGAAAGATATGAATTAATTGTCATCATGTTGCTTGTGAAGATCTTGTTTCTATAGATGGTTTCTGTAAATTTCTGTTCTATATCACTGTTCCGGTGTTTCTCCTTTTATAGAACCCCCCTTAATATTTCTTGCAGGGCCTTCTTTTTTAAAAAATTTTTTATTGTTATGTTAATTACCATACATTACATCATTAGTTTTGGATGTAGTGTTCCATGATTCATTGTTTGTGCATAACACCCAGTGCTCCATGCAGAACGTGCCCTCTTTAATACCCATCACCAGGCTAACCCATCCCCCCACCCCCCTCCCCTCTAGAACCCTCAGTTTGTTTTTCAGAGTCCATCGTCTCTCATGGTTCGTCTCCCCCTCCGATTTCCCCCCCTTCATTCTTCCCCTCCTGCTATCTTCTTTTTTTTTCTTAACATATATAGCATTATTTGTTTCAGAGGTACAGATCTGTGATTCAACAGTCTTGCACAATTCACAGCACTTGCCATAGCACATACCCTCTCCAATGTCTATCACCCAGCCACCCCATCCCTCCCACCCCCAACCACTCCAGCAACCCTCAGTTTGTTTCCTGAGATTAAGAATTCCTCATATCAGTGAGGTCATATGATACATGTCTTTCTCTGATTGACTTATTTCACTGAGCATAACATCCTCCAGTTCTATCCACGTTGTTACAAATGGCAAGATCTCATTCCTTTTGATGGCTGCATAATATTCCATTGTGTATATATACCACATCTTCTTTATCCATTCATCTGTCGATGGACATCTTGGCTCTTTCCACAGTTCGGCTATTGTGGACATTGCTGCTATAAACATTGGGGTGCACGTACCCCTTCGGATCCCTACATTTGTATCTTTGTGGTGAATACCCAGTAGTGCAATCTTGCAGGGCCTTCTTAGTGGTCACATGTTCTTTCAGTTTCTGCATGTCTTGGGAGCTCTGTATCTCTCCATCCATTCTAAATGACAGCCTTGCCGGATAAAATATTCTTTCTTGGCTGCATGGTCTTCTCATTTAGTACCCTGAATATGTCTTGCCAGCCCTTTCTGGCTTGCCAGGTTTCTGTGGATAGGTCTAATGTTATTCTGATGTTCCTTCCTCTATACGTAAGGAATCTCTTTCCCCTAACTGCCCTTAAGATGGTTTACTTGGTTCTAAGATTTGCCAGTATTAATATTACATGCAGGGGCATTGGTCTCTCTTTCTTGATCTTGGGAGGCGTCCTCTTTGGCTTTAGGACATGAATATTTGTTTCATTCCCCAGATTAGGGGAGTTCTCAGCTATGATTTGCTTAAGTATATCTTCTAGTCCTTTCTCTCTCTCCACCCCCTCAGGGATCCCAGTAATTCTGACATTGGAACGTTTTTTGGTGTCACTTACTTCTCTAATTCTGTTTTCATGGATTATAAGCTGTTTTTCCCAGGCCTCCTGTTTTTCCTTTTTTTCTATCAATTGGTATTGTAGATCACTAATTCATTCTTCTTCCTGTTTTACCCTAGCTGTTAGAGTATCTAGATTAGATTGGATCTCATTGATAGCAGTTTTAAGTTCTGCCAGTTCAGCTTTCATTTCTGCCCTTAGAGACTATGTTGCCATCAATCGATTTCTCCATTCTAGCTATTGTCTTCAGAGTTGCTACCCTGAATTTCATTTCCGACATCTTGGTTATATCTGTATCCATTTGTAAATCTGTGGCAGAAATCACAGTCTCTGAGTCTTTCCTATTTTGGGTGTTCCTCCTGCTAGTCATTCTGTTGAGGGGTGGTTGAGGGAATGTACAGAGTCTGAATTATTGACCACAACCCAAGTATGATACACCTGTTTTATAGGGACCTTGGGGCTTTCGGCCTCTTGTTTTCCCAATCTGTCTTCTGGGGAAGGGGCCTGCTGTGCTGTTACTAAGCCAACTCTGTTTGGGCAGAGTTGCCCTCCCCCCTGTGGTGGGGGATGGGCTCAGTGAAAACCGTTTTTTTGGGGCTTTTGTTCTTTGGCAGCTTTTCTTGGTGGCTTTCCACGTCTCTTCTGAGAGTTAGAGCAGAAGAGACTTTCCAACTTTCTGCCTCAGAGCAGAGAGATCGCAGTCTATTCTTCAATGAGCTCTCCAGGCAATAGTATCTCTGTTTCTGCCTCTGCTGGTATAAACTGGAGCATCTTGGGTTGTGCACCCCTCAGCAGCGCTTCCAGTCCTCGCCTCCAGGTCGGGGCACATCTCTGCCTTTTGTGCTTCTAAAATTGCCAGCCGCCCCCAGTTCACATGTGTGGCCCTGCCAGTCCAGATTCCACTGGGCGTGGTGGGCTGCCCTAATGTCCTCTCCCTGTCTCTACTGGTCTGTGAGTCTGTGCCCTGTTCCTAGCCCCGGAGGCTTTCCCGCACTGGCAGTGCAGGATCCCTATGGCTCCCTCCCCTTTTCGTTTATCTTCTTGTATCTGCCTGCGGAATCACGGCTCCCTGCTTCGTACCTCAAAACCAACCGCCTGCAATATTCTATTCATAGAGATCCAGATCTATCTTCTTACATCTCAGGCTGATTTCGTGGGTGTTCAGAGTGGCCTGGTAGATATCCAGCTCAATTCCGGGGCCCGGTTGGAATAGGGTCCCCTACTCCTCCACCGTCTTTTCCCCCGTAACTGAGACCTTTGTTGTTGTTGTTGTTGTTTTTTTGAAAGATTTTATTTATTTATTTGAGAGAGGGAGAATGAGAGATAGAGAGCACGAGAGGGAAGAGGGTCAGAGGGAGAAGCAGACTCCCTGCTGAGCAGGGAGCCCGATGTGGGACTCGATCCCGGGACTCCAGGATCATGACCTGAGCCGAAGGCAGTCGCTTAACCAACTGAGCCACCCAGGTGCCCCCCTTTGTTGTTTTTTGAGAAAGGCTTGTATTGCCATATACTTCTCGTTTAAGACTGCCTTTGTTGTATCCCGGAGGTTTTGAACATTTGTGTTTTCATTTTCCTTTGTTTCCATGAATTTTTTAAATTCTTCTTTAATTTCCTGGTTGACCCCTTCATTCTTTAGTAGGATGCTCTTTAACCTCCATGTATCTGTGTTCCTTCCAGATTTCCTCTTGTGACTGAGTCAGGTTTCAAAGTATTGCCACCTGAAAATATGCAAGGAATAATCCCAGTGTTTTGGTACCAGTTGAGACCTGATTTGTGACCCAGTATGTGATCTGTTCTGGAGAATGTTCCACGTGCACTGAAGAGGAATGTGTCCTCTGTTGCTTTAGGATGAAATCCTCTGCATATATCGGTGAAATCCATCTGGTCCAGTGTGTCATTCAAAGCCCTTGTTTCCTTGTTGATCTTCTGCTTAGATCATCTTTCCATCTCTGTGAGTTGGGTGTTAAAGTCCCCTACTATTCTTGGGTTATTATCAATGTGTTTCTTCAGTTTTGTTATTAATTAGTTTATATAATTGGCTGTTCCCAAATTAGGGGTATAAATACTTACAATTGTTAGAACTTGCTGGATGGACCCTTTAATAATGATAAAGTGTCCTTCCTCATCTCCTGTTATAGTCTTTGGTTTAAAATCTACTTTGTCTGATAAAAGGATTGCTATTCCAGCTTTCTTCTGATGTCCATTAGCATGATAAATGATTTTACATCCCCCTCACTTTCAATTTAGATGTGTCTTTGGGCCTAAAATGAATCTCTTACAGACCACATATCGATGGGTCTTGCTTTTTTATCCAATCTGTTTCCCTTTGTCTTTTGATTGGGGCATTTAAAACATTTACATTCAGAGTAACAGCTGAAGGGTATGAATTTAGTGCCATTGTATTACATATAAAGTCGCTGTTTCTATATATTGTCTCTGTTCCTTTCTGGTCTGTGTTACTTTTGTGCTCTCTCTTGGATTAACGGATCTCCTTTAATATTTCTTGCAGGGCTGGCTTAGTGTTCACAGATTCCTTTAGTTTCTGTTTGTCCTGAAAACTCTTTATCTCTCCTTGTATTATGAATGACAGCCTTGCCGGATAAAGTATTTTTGGTGCATATTTTCCCCATTTACACATTGAATGTATCATGCCAGCCCTTTCTGGCCTGTCAGGTCTCTGTGGATAGGTCTGCTGCCAGTCTTATGATTCTACCCTTTTAGGTTAAGGGCCTCTTGTCCCAAGCTGCTTTCATGATTTTCTCTTTTGTCTCTGAAATTTGCAAGCTTCACTATTAAATGTTGAGTTGTTGACCTATTTTTATTGATTTTGAGAGAGGTTCTCCCTCCCTCCTGGACTTGAATGCCTGTTTCCTTCCCCAGATTCAGGAAGTTGTCAGGTGTATTTGCTCAAATATACCTGCTGCTCCTCTCTCTTTCTTTCCTCTTTTTCTGGGACCAAATTATTCTAATATTGTTTCGCTTTATGGTTAACTTATCTCTTGAATTATCCCTTCATGATCCACTAATTGTTTCTCTCTGTTTCTCAGCTTTTTGTTCTACATCATTTTGTCTTCTGTATCCCTAATTCTCTCTTCTGCCTCGTTTATCCTAGCAGTTAGAGCCTCCCTTTTTGATTGCACCTCATTAATAGCCTTTTTGATTTTGACTTGGTTAGATATTAGTTCTTTTACTTTTCCATGAAGGGATTGTCTAGTGTCTTATGTCCTTTTTTCATGACCAGCTAGTATCTTTATAATTGGTATTCTGAACCCTAGTTCTGTCATCTTACTTATATTCCATTCTGATTAGGTCCCTGGCAGTCAGTATGGCTTCTTGTTCTCTTTTTTTGAGGTGATTTTTTTCTGTCTTGTCATTCTGTTCAGAGAAGAATAGATGAAGGAGATACCAAAATACTGAAATAGCAACAATGAACCCAGAGAATTATACACTAAACAAATCGTAAGAAACCAGAAACCAACAACAAAAAAATAATAAAAGGGAATATAATCAGACAGCTGAACAAATAGAGCAATACACTAGATCTTGTGTGTATTTTGGTCTATTTGTTGGAAAACTCGATCCCAGAATGTAAAGAAAGAATAACTTATTAAATACAGTGAAAGGATAGAATGTAACTAAAACAAAAATTAAGAAAGACTTAAAAAGATGGAATGTAGTCAGAGAGGTGAACAGAACAGAGCAATTACACTAGCTTCTTAGGTATATTTTGGTCTGTTTGTTAGAAAAAACTACATCCCTAAATTGTAAAGAAAAAAATATATATATACAGGAATAAAATTAAATACAATGAAAGGATAGAATGTTACTATAAAAATGAAAATTAAAAAAGTCTTAAAAGAGTTGATAAATCATTTGAAAAGATATAAAAGAAAAAAAATTGAAAGAATAAGGAATCATCAGAAAAAACGATGAATTCTACATACTCTTTTCCCGTAGAACTAGAGTTTTGCAGTTCTGTGTATAATTGGTAAACTTGGTCTTAACCAGATTTTCTTGTTGATCTTCTGGGGGAGGGACCTGTTACGCTGATTCTCAGGTGTCTTTGCTGGGGCAGAATTGCACCCCTCTTGCCAGGGGGCCGGGCTCAGTATAAGTGGCTCCAGATTGCTCCATGTGGCTTTTGTTCCCTGAAGGCTTTTCCCACCACTTTAAAGGATGAAAATAAAAATGTCAGTGCCCCATCTCCAGGAGCTGAAAGATTTCAGCCCTCACTCTTCAATGTGCCCTCAGGGAAAAGCAGTCAGTCACTTTTGTCTCCATGGTTTCCCTTCTCACTCTGTGTTCACCCAGTTTGTGACAGTGTTTTTATCACAGGTACCGGCCTCTGGTTTGAGTCTCCAAACTTTGCAGACTCCTTTGGCACGCACCTCCACCTCCTCCCAGGGGAAGGAGGAGGATCTTACCTTGGTTCTGCTACTTGCGGGGCCCCTGCTCAGAGAGTGGTCGCCCAACCGTGCTGCAGTTTGGGGTTTATGGCAACAGTGAGCTGAAAGCCCACCCCTGGGCTCCCTGATTACAGCTGGCTTCCCTACTCTTAGGAACTCTCCCACACTGAGGTCCCCCATTCTTTCTGTGACCCTGGGGATCCTGAGACCACACTGTCCCACCTAGGATTTTGCGCTTTGCCACCTGAGCACCTTTCAGGCAGGGACATCTCCCAATCCAACTTCTATAAGTTCTGGTTTCGCCTCCACTGCTATATCACTTTCCTGTAGCCAGCTTGTGGAGGCTCCCTCCCCACGCAGTTTATCTTCTGATTTATCACATCAGATTGACTTCTCTGCACTTCCTGCCTTGTAAAAAGTGGTCACTTTCCTATCTGTAGAATTACAGCAATTATTTTCTTAGATGTCCAGTTGATTTCACAGGTGTTCAGAATGATAGCTATCTAGCTGAATTCCAGGGATCAGACGAAACTAGGGTCCCCTACTCCTCCATCATCTTCCTCTGAATCCCTATTATATAACATTTTAAAGTTGGCTTCATTTACTCACTAGTTGTGTCTTTAAGATTCATCCATATTGTTGTGTGTATCAACAGTTCTTTTTATTACTGAGTACTATTCCATAATTTGAATGTATCACAGTGTATTAATCCATTCACCTACTAAAGGACATTTTGGTTGTTACCATTTTTTTGGTAATTATAATAATGGTGCTATGAACATTTCTGTACAAATTTTTCATGAATATAGTTTCCATTTCTTTAGGATAAATACCTAGTAGTGTGATTGTTGGACTATGTAGTAGATGCAGGTTTCATTTCATACAGAACTGCCAAATTGTTTTCCAAAGTGGCTTTATCATTTTGCCTTCCCTTCAGCACTGTGTGTTAGTGCCTGTTCTGTATCCTTGTTAGCACTTGGTATTATCAGTACTTTTAATTTTAACTATTCTTATAATTATGTAGGATGAGCTCATCATGGTTTTAGTTTGCATTTCCTTAATGGCAAATGATGTTGAATACCCTTTCATGTGCTTATTTTTCATCCTTATATCCTGTTTGGTGAAGTTTCTGTTTACATCTTTTTATTAATTGGTGAATTAGGTTGTTTCCTTTTTGTTCAGTTTTGAGAATTTTTTATGGTTTGTATTTTCATTCCAGGTCCTTTCTTGGATACATGATTTATAAATATTTTCTCTCATCAGTCTAGTACCTCATTTTTTATTCTCTTAATGTGTATTTTCTAATTTTTTCTTTTATGGATTGTGCTTTTGATCTCATGTCTAAGAATTTTTTTGCCTAGTGTCGGGTAACAAAGATTTTCTTCTATAATTTCTTCTAAGAGTTTTATAGTTTTTCATTTTATTATTAGATCTTTGGTCCATTTTGAGTTAACTTTTGTATAAAGTGTAAGGTTGGGGTTGAAGTTTTTTTATTTTTGCATATGGACATCCAGTTTTTCTAATACTGTCCTTTTCCCATTGAATTGGTTTTGTATTTTGTCAAAATGAATTGACTCATTTTGTTTGTGATTATTCCTGGACTTTCCAGTCTGTTTCATTGATATGTGTCTATTCCTTTATTAATGGCACCAAAAAAAAAAAAAGTCAGCTTATCTGATATCTGCAAAAAATCTTGCTGGTTTTCTTTTTTTAAGATTTTTTATTTATTTGATAGAGAGAGACAAGTGAGAGAGGGAACACAAGCAGGCTTCCTGTTCAGCAGGAGCCTGATGCAGGGCTGGATCCCAGGACTCTGGATCATGACCTGAGCCGAAGGCGTACGCTTAACAACTGATCCACCCAGGCGCCCCTTGCTGGGTTTTTGATTGATATTGTGCTAAATCTATAGATCAGTTTGGGGAGAGTTAACATCATTACTATGTTTTATTTTTCATTTCATAAACATAGTATATCTCTATTTAGGTAGTGTTTTATTTCTTTCATCAGGATTTTGTACTTTACAACATACATTTCCTAAGTGTGCTGTATTTTTGTTAGTGTGTACCTAAGTACTTCTTTTGGAGCTGTTACAAATGTTTAAAAATTTTTTTGGTTTCCAACTGTACATTGGTATTACATGGTATAACTTCTGCATTATGTCTGTTACGTAGAAAATAGTATGTAGATGATACTATTTATTACATTTTTTTTTTTTTTTAAAGATTTTATTTATTTATTTGAGAGAGAGAGAGAATGAGAGATAGAAAGCACGAGAGGGAAGAGGGTCAGAGGGAGAAGCAGACTCCCTGCTGAGCAGGAAGCCCGATGCGGGACTCGATCCCGGGACTCCAGGATCATGACCTGAGCCGAAGGCAGTCGCTTAACCAACTGAGCCACCCAGGCGCCTATTTATTACATTTTTGTGTATTGACTTTGTCTCCTATGATCTTGATAAACTCACTAGGCAGTGTTTTTTTTTTTTTTTGTAGATTTCTTGGGATTTTCTTGAAGACAATCATGTAGTTTGTGAAGAGGAACAGTTTTTATCTTTTCTTGTCTTACTGCCTTAACTAGGACTTCCAGTACAGTATCAAATAGGGGTGAAGAGAAATGGACATCTTTACGTTATTCCTTATCTACATCAGTATATCAAGTGATTCATTTTTTTTTAAATTTTTTTAAATTAACTATATGTTAATGTATTATTTGTTTCAGGGGTACAGGTCTGTGATTCATCAGTCTTACACAATTCATAGCACTCACCATAGTACATACCCTCCCCAATGTCTATCACCCAGCCTCCCTATCCCTCCCAGCCCCCTCCACTCCAGCAACCCTCAGTTTGTTTCCTGAGATTAAGAGTCTCTTACAGTTTGTCTCCCTCTCTGGTTTCATCATGTTTCATTTTTCCCTCCCTTCCCCTATGATCCTCTGTCGTGTTTCTCAAATTAAGTGATTCTTATTTCTGTGGGGGATTACACTGATTGATTTACAAATATTGAACCAGCATTGTATTCCTGGGATAAACTCCTCTTGTTTATAGTGTATTATTCTTTATTGCTGGATTCAGTTTACTAATATTCTGTTGAGAATTTTGCATGTATGTTCATGAGGGGTATTTATTTATAGCTGTATTTTAGTATGATTGACCTTGAACAGCATGAGTTTCAACTGTGCCTTTCTGCTTCTATGCAGGTAATTTACAGTACTGTAAATGTATTTTCTCTTCCTTATGGTTTTCCTAACATTTTCTTTTTTGTAGCTTACTTTATTGTAAGGATACAATATATAATACATATACAACACGTGTGTTTATTGGCTGTTTATGTTATCAGTAAGGCTTCTGGTCAGCAGTAGGCTATATTTGTAATTAAGTTTTTGGGGAGTCCAAAGTTATGTGTGGATTTTCAACAGGCAGGGAGTTGGCACCCCAACCCCCTTGTTGTTCAAGGGTCAGCTGTACTCTTGTTTGTCTAGTTTTGGTGTTAGAGTAATACTGGTTTTGTAAAATAAGTTGGGAAATGTTCCTCCTCCCATTTTCTGGAAGAGATTGTGTAGAATTGGTATAAATTTCTTCTGTAAATATTTAGTAGAATTCTCCATTGAAACCTTCTAGGTCTTGAGGTTTCTATTTTGAAAGGTTTTAAATTCTGAAGTAAATTTCTTGAATAGTTATTATACTATATAACTTACCCAGTTCTTCTTGGGTGAGTTTTGATAGTTTGTGGTTTTTGAGGAATTGGACTGTATCAACTAACTTGTTGAATTTCTGTGTTTAGTGTTGATGTAGTATTCTCTTATCCTTTTAAGATCTGCACAGGTTGTAGAGATAGCCCTCTCTCATTCCTGATATTTGTTAATTACTGTCTTTTTTCCCCCCACTAGTCTTGTGCAAGGTTTATCAATTTTATTGATCTTTTCAACAAATCAGCTCTTAGTTTCATTGATTTGTTTTCTTTTTTCCTGTTTTCAGTTTTATTGATTTCTGCTCTTCATTATTCCCCTTTCTGCTTGCTTTTGGTTTATTTTGCTTTTCTCCTTCTAGTTTCTTAAGGTAGAAGTTTAGATTGTTGACTTCAGACCTTTTTTTCTTTGCTAACATAAGCTTTTAATAATACAAATCTCCCTGTAACACTATTTTGACTGCACCCCACAAATTTTGATGTATTTTCATTTAATTAAAAATATTTATTTAATATTTAATTACATTTCCATTGACACCTGTGCATTACTTTGAAATGTGTTGTTTAATTTCCAAGTCTTTTGACATTGTCTAGTCATATTTCTGTTATTATTCATTTCTGGTTTAATGGCATATGGAGAGGACACATGCTTAATGTGGTTGATATCAACTCATTTAAATTTGTTAAGATTTGTTTTATGACCTAAGATGTGGTCTGACTCGTTGAATAGTCAGTATGTAACTTCACAGTTCTGTAGGCTACAGGTCTGAAATCAAGGTGTCATTTTTTTTTTTAGAATGATATTCTGGGGGCATCTGGGTGGCTCAATTGTTAACTGTCTGCCTTCAGCTCAGGTCATGATCCCAGGGTCCTGGGATTGAGCCTCGCATCGGGCTCCCTGCTCAGCAGCGGGGAGCCTGCTTCTCCCTCTCCCCCTGCTTGTGTTCCCTCTCTTGTGATCTCTCTGTCAAATAAATAAATAAAATCTTAAAAAAAATGATATTCTGCTGTAGTTGGGTGGCTCAATGTGTAAAATATTGATTGCATCCTTTTGGTTGATGATCATGAAGTTCAGTTCTTTATTCTTGCTGGTTTTCTTTCTACTTGTTCTGTTACTGAGAGGGTAGTGTTGATATCTCTAATATAATTGTGGATTTGTCTGTCTTTCTTTTCAGTTCTCATTTTGTGTTTTGAGGCCTTATTGTTGGTTTCATACACGTGTAAGATTGTTTTGTCTTCTTGGTGAATTTACCCCTTTATTTATGTTTTTTCTGTTTATCTCTGGTAATTTTCTTTGCTGTGGAGTTTGTTTTGTCTCATTAATATAGCCATTTCAACTTTCTTTGATTGGTGTTTCTTGGTATATATTTTCCCCACCCATTTACTTTTAATTGCTTTGTATCATTATATATTAAATGAGTTTTTTAAAGATGGCATATGATTGGGTCTTTTTTTTTTTTAAATCAAGCTTGTGGGATGCTGCTTTCATGACCCAAAGCATAGTGGGGAGCTGGGTGTGGAGGGTTACAGGCTCAGGGTCTTTGGGAGCCTCTGTTTTCAGAAAAGCTCAGTATATGGCTAGAATTTTCCACTCTAATGATGTATAGTGCAGGGCTGGGAAGGGCATTTTCTTGCATCTGAAGCCTGTAGGCAACATGTCATCGTAGGTGGTCCAGAGACTCCAGGGGGCATGAGAGGAAGTTCCTAAAGCCTCTTCAGTGAAGACATCTCTGAGGGTGCTAAGGAGGAGTATTTGTATTAGTTTCCTAGGGCTGCTGTAACAGACTACTGCAGGCTGGGAAGCTTAAACAACAGAAACATATTGTCTCACAGTTCTGTAGGCTACAGGTCTGAAATCAAGGTGTCAGCAGGGTTGTATCCTTTTGAGGGTTAGGAGAAAAGGCTGTGTTTTACCTCTCTCCTTGGCTTCTAGATGGCTGCCTTCTCCCCATGTCTTCACATTGTCTTTCCTCTGTGTATATCCGTGTTCACATTTCCTCTTTTTGTAAGGACACCAGTTGTACTGGATTAGGGCCCACCCTAATGACTTCTTAATTTGATCATCCTCGAAAAGACCCTGTTTGCAAATAAGGTCACACTCATAGGTACTGGAGGTTAGGACTTGAACATGTTACCAAAAAAAAAAAAAATCTGTATTTAATGCCCAGTTGGATATTTCTGTAAATAAGAGAGGTACTCTTAGTCATAGCTGTGGCAGGAGATTGAAAGAATGGGACACATGAAGTGTACCAGTGGTAAAGGTCCTTTCTTCAGCTTCAGGAACTGAGGATTGAGTTAATTATGCTTCATGGTTCCTGGCACACCATTTTCAAATCCATCTTTTAAAATGTTTTCCTTTCTAATGTGTTTGTATCATCATGAAACATTTTAGTGTTAATGTGCATGCATTTTTAGTTTGTGTAAATGGAATGTGTGGTTCTTTAGCCTGAATTTGTTCCCTTTGCCATTTAGTACTGTATTTTTAAGTCGTATTCATAGTGCATTGGACTGCTGTGGGTTTCTGTCCTCTGCATCGTCCTAATTGTGGGCCTGTATGGGAGTTCTGTGAGCATAGCCCCTGGAAGGGATTAGAGGACCTTGCGTGTAACTCAGAGGCACCTGATTACTCTCCATTCTGGTTGCGTGGAGTCTACCCCCTTGGCCAGCTGTGCCTGAAGGTTTATGTCCTCAGCTCCACATTTTCACTGACACTTGACATTATTATCAGACAGATCATCGAAAGCTTATTTTCTGGCATGTGTTGTTCTAGGCACTTGGGATTTATCAGTGAACAAAACCAGATGAAATGGGAAAAAAAATCCTGTCTTGGAGCTTATATTTTAGCTTTTTAACAATTGCCAATTTGGTGAATGTAGAGTAATATTTCATTGTTTTAATTTATATTTTTCTAAACAGAATTTGAGTATCTCTTCATAACATTAGTCATTTGGGATTCCTTCTGTTTGATATCTGATATTTCTCTTATAAATTGCAGGAGTTTCTTGATATTTGTTACTTGTTGGTTTCAGTTATTTTTAGATACTTCTTACTGTTTGTAATATGATACAATCTCTTTCACAGATTTAGATGTATATTTCTATTTATCATTTAGAAAATAATTCATTTGGGGCGTCTGGGTGGCTCAGTCGTTAAGCGTCTGCCTTCGGCTCCGGTCATGATCCCAGGGTCCTGGGATTGAGCATTGCCTCAGGCTCCTTGCTTGGTGGGAAGCCTGCTTCTCCCTCTCCCACGTCCCCTGCTTGTGTTCCCTCTCTCGCTGTGTCTCTCTCTGTCGAATAAATAAATAAAATCTTAAAAAAAAATAATTCATTTAGTAAGGGCCTTCTAGGATAGGACACATTTATACTTCAAGGTTAGGTTTTGTCTTTATTTGCTGTGTGTAAGGAGTTTCATGACATTTGTTCTTTTTTTTTTAAATTTTTTATTGTTATGTTAATCACCATATATTACATAATTTGTTTTGGTGTAGTGTTCCATGATTCATTGTTTGTGCATAACACCCAGTGCTCCATGCAGAATGTGCCCTCTTTAATACCCATCACCAGGCTAACCCATCCCCCCACCCTCCTCCCCTCTAGAAACCTCAATTTGTTTTTCAGAGTCCATCATGTCTCCTGGTTCGTCTCCCCCTCTGACTTACTCCCCTTCATTCTTCCTCTCCTGTTATCTTCTTCTTTTTCTTTTTTTTTTCTTAAAATATGTTGCGTTATTTGTTTCAGAAGTACAGATCTGTGATTCAACAGTCTTACACAATTCACAGCGCTCACCATAGCACATATCTTCCCCAACGTCTATCACCCAGCCACCCCATCCCTCCCACCCCCGACCACTCCAGCAACCCTCAGTTTGTTCCTGAGATTAAAAATTCCTCATATCAGTGAGGTCATATGATACATGTCTTTCTCTGATTGACTTATTTCACTCAGCATAACACCCTCCAGTTCCATCCACGTCGTTGCAAATGGCAAAATCTCATTCCTTTTGATGGCTGCATAATATTCCATTGTGTATATATACCACATCTTCTTTATCCATTCATCTGTCGATGGACATCTTGGCTCTTTCCACAGTTTGGCTATTGTGGACATTGCTGCTATAAACATTGGGGTGCACGTACCCCTTCGGATCCCTACATTTGTATCTTTGGGGTAAATACCCAGTAGTGCAATTGCTGGATTGAATGGTAGCTCTAATTTCAACTGTTTGAGGAACCTCCATACTATTTTCTAGAGGGGTTGCACCAGCTTGCATTCCCACGAACAGTGTAGGAGGGTTCCCCTTTCTCCACATCCCTGCCAACATCTGTCGTTCCCTGACTTGTTAATTTTAGCTATTCTGACGGGTGTGAGGTGGTATCTCATTGAGGTTTTGATTTGGATTTCCCTGATGCTGAGTGATGTTGAGCACTTTTTCATGTGCCTGTTGGCCATTTGGATGTCTTCTTTGGAGAAATGTCTGTTCATGTCTTCTGCCCATTTCTTGATTGGATTATTCTTTGGGTGTTGAGTTTGATAAGTTCTTATAGATTTTGGATACTAGCCCTTTATCTGATATGTCATTTGCAAATATTTTCTCCCATTCTGTTGGTTGTCTTTTGGTTTTGTGGACTGTTTCTTTTGCTGTGCAAAAGCTTTTTATCTTGATGAAATCCCAATAGTTCATTTTTGCCCTGGCTTCCCGTGCCTTTGGTGATGTTTCTAGGAAGAAGTTACTGCGGTTGAGGTCGAAGAGGTTGCTACCTGTGTTCTCCTTTAGGATTTGGATGGACTCCTGTCTCACGTTTAGGTCTTTCAACCATTTGGAGTCTATTTTTGTGTGTGGTGTAAGGAAATGGTCCAGTTTCATTCTTCTGCATGTGGCTGTCCAATTCTCCCAACACCATTTGTTGAAGAGACTGTCTTTTTTCCATTGGACATTCTTTCCTGCTTTGTCAAAGATAAGTTGACCATAGAGTTGAGGGTCCATTTCTGGGCTCTCGATTATGTTCCATTGATCTATGTGTCTGTTTTTGTGCCAGTACCATACTGTCTTGATGATGACAGCTTTGTAATAGAGCTGGAAGTCCGGAATTGTGATGCCGCCAGCTTTGCTTTTCTTTTTCAGTATTCCTCTGGCTATTCGGGGTCTCTTCTGGTTCCATACAAATTGTAGGATTATTTGTTCCATTTCTTTGAAAAAAGTGGATGGTATTTTGGTGGGGATTGCATTGAATGTGTAGATTGCTCTGGGTAGCATTGACATCTTCACAATGTTGGTTCTTCCAATCCATGAGCATGGAACGTTTTTCCATTTCTTTGTGTCTTCTTCAATTTCTTTCATGAGTATTTTATAGTTTTCTGAGTACAGATCCTTTACCTCTTTGGTTAAATTTATTCCTAGGTATCTTATGGTTTTGGGTGCAATTGAAAATGGAATCGACTCCTTGATTTGTCTCTCTTCTGTCTTGTTGTTGGTGTATAGGAATGCCACTGATTTCTGTGCATTGATTTTATAGCCTGCTACTTGACTGAATTCCTGTATGAGTTCTAGCAGTTTTTGGGTGGAGTCTTTTGGGTTTTCCACATACAGTATCATATCATCTGCAAAGAGTGAGAGTTTGACTTGCTCTTTGCCGATTTGGATGCCTTTGATTTCTTTTTGTTGTCTGATTGCTGTGGCTAGGACTTCTAATACTATGTTGAATAGCAGTGGTGAGAGTGGACATCCCTGCCGCATTCCTGACCTTAGGGGAAAAGATCTCAGCTTTTCCCCATTGAGAATGATATTCGCTGTAGGTTTTTCGTAGATGGCTTTTATGATATTGAGGTATGTACCCTCTATCCCTATACTCTGAAGAGTTTTGATCAAGAAAGGATGCTGTACTTTGTCAAATGCTTTTTCTGCATCTATTGAGAGGATCATATGATTCTTGTTCCTTCTTTTGTTAATGTATTGTATCATGTTGATTGATTTGCGGATGTTGAACCAGCCTTGCAGCCCAGGGATAAATCCCACTTGGTCGTGGTGAATAATCCTTTTAATGTACTGTTGGATCCTATTGGCTAGTATTTTGGTGAGAATTTTTGCATCCATGTTCATCAAGGATATTGGTCTGTCATTCTCCTTTTTGATGGGATCTTTGTCTGGTTTTGGGATCAAGGTAATGGTGGCCTCATAAAATGAGTTTGGAAGTTTTCCTTCCATTTCTATTTTTTGGAACAGTTTCAGGAGAATAGGTATTAATTCTTCTTTAAATGTCTGATAGAATTCCCCTGGGAGGCCATCTGGCCCTGGACTTTTGTTTGTTGGGAGATTTTTGATGAGTGCTTCAATTTCCTTAGTGGTTATAGGTCTGTTCAGGTTTTCTATTTCTTTCTGGTTCAGTTTTGGTAGTTGATACATCTCTAGGAATGCACCCATTTCTTCCAGGTTCTCTAATTTGCTGGCATAGAGTGGCTCATAATCTGTTCTTATAATTGTTTGTATTTCTTTGGTGTTGGTTGTGATCTCTCCTCCCTCATTCATGATTTTGTTGATTTGGGTCATTTCTCTTTTCTTTTTGATAAGTCTGGCCAGGGGTTTATCAATCTTGTTAATTCTTGCAAAGAACCAGCTCCTAGTTTCGTTGAATGTTCTACTGTTCTTTTGGTTTCTATTTCATTGATTTCTGCTCTGATCTTTATGATTTCTCTTCTCCTGTCGGGTTTAGGCTTTATTTGCTGTTCTTTCTCCAGCTCCTTTAGGTGTAGGGTTAGGTTGTGTATTTGAGACCTTTCTTGTTTCTTGAGAAAGGCTTGTATTGCTATATCCTTTCCTTTCAGGACTGCCTTTGCTGTATCCCAAAGATTTTGAACCGTTGTGTTTTCATTTTCATTGGTTTCCGTGAATTTTTTAAATTCTTCTTTAATTTCCTGGTTGACCCATTCATTCTTTAGTAGGATGCTCTTTAGCCTCCATGTATTTGAGTTCTTTCCGACTTTCCTCTTGTGATTGAGTTCTAGTTTCAATGCATTGTGGTCTGAAAATATGCAGGGAATGATCCCAATCTTTTGGTACCGGTTGAGACCTGATTTGTGACCTAGGATGGGATCAATTCTGGAGAATGTTCCATGGGTACTAGAGAGGAATGTGTATTCCGTTGCCTTGGGATGGAATGTTCTGAATATGTCTGTGAAGTCCATTTGGTCCAGTGCTTCATTTAAAGTCTTTATTTCCTTGTTGATCTTTTGCTTAGATGATCTGTCCATTTCAGTGAGGGGGGTGTTCAAGTCCCCCACTATTATTGTATTGTTGTCAATGTGTTTCTTTGCTTTTGTTATTAATTGCCTTATATAATTGGCTGCTCCCATGTTCGGGGCATAGATATTTACAACTGTTAGATCTTCTTGTTGGATAGACCCTTTAAGTAGGATATAGTGTCCTTCCTCATCTCTTATTACAGTCTTTGGTTTAAAATCTAGTTTGTCTGATATAAGGATTGCCACCCCAGCTTTCTTTTGGTGTCCATTAGCATGTTAAATGGTTTTCCACCCCCTCACTTTCAATGTGGGGGTGTCTTTGGGTCTAAAATGAGTCTCTTGCAGACAGCATATGGATGGGTCTTGTTTTTTAATCCAATCTGATAGCCTGTGTCTTTTGATTGGGGCATTGAGCCCATTTACATTCAGGGTAACTATTGAAAGGTATGAATTTAGTGCCATTGTATTGCTTGTAAGGTGACTGTTACTGTATGTTGTCTGTGTTCCTTTCTGGTCTTTGCTGCTTTTAGGCTCTCTCTTTGCTTAGAGGACCCCTTTCAATATTTCTTGGAGGGCTGGTTTCGTGTTTGCAAATTCCTTTAGTTTTTGTTTGTCATGGAAGCTTTTTATCTCTCCTTCTATTTTCAATGACAGCCTAGCTGGATATAGTATTCTTGGCTGCATATTTTTCTCGTTTAGTGCTCTGAAGATATCTTGCCAGTCCTTTCTGGCCTGCCAGGTCTCTGTGGATAGGTCTGTTGCCAATCTAATATTTTTACCATTGTAGGTTACATATCTCTTCTCCCGAGCTGCTTTCAGGATTTTCTCTTTGTCTCTGAGACTCGTAAGTTTTACTATTAGATGTCAGGGTGTTGACTTATTTTTATTGATTTTGAGAGGGGTTCTCTGTGCCTCCTGGATTTTGATGCCTGTTTCCTTCCTCACATTAGGGAAGTTCTCTGCTATTATTTGCTCCAATATACCTTCTGCCCCTCTCTCTCTTTCTTCTTCTTCTGGGATCCCAATTATTCTAATGTTGTTTCGTCTTATCGAATCACTTATCTCTCGAATTCTGCCCTCGTGATCCTGTAGTTGTTTCTCCCTCTCTTTCTCAGCCTCTTTATTTTCCATCATTTGGTCTTCTATATCACTGATTCTCTCTTCTGCCTCATTTATCCTAGCAGTTAGTGCCCCCATTTTGGATTGCACCTCATCAATAGTCTTTTTGATTTCGACTTGGTTAGATTTTAGTTCTTTTATTTCTCCAGAAAGGGTTTCTCTAATAACTTCCACGCTTTTTTCAAGCCCAGCTAGTATTTTTAAAGTCATGATTCTGAACTCTAGGTCCAACATCATACTAATGTCCGTATTGAGTAGGTCCCTGGCTGACGGTACTACCTCTTGTTCTTTTTGCTGAGGTGATTTTTTTCGTCTTGTCATTTTGTCCAGAGGAGAATAGATGAATGAGAGAACAAAATGCTAACAGGTTTACAACGTCCCCAGCAAATATACTGTATACAAATCAGAAAAGACCTGAAACCAGGGGAAAAGAAAGGGAAAG
>NW_027397140.1:486106-504780 GCF_003265705.2 Callorhinus ursinus
GCCTCCTGGATTTTAATGCCTGTTTCCTTCCTCACATTAGGGAAGTTCTCTGCTATAATTTGCTCCAATATACCTTCTGCCCCTCTCTCTCTTCTTCTTCTGGGATCCCAATTATTCTAATGTTGTTTCATCTTATCGTATCACTTATCTCTCGAATTCTGCCCTCGTGATCCTGTAGTTGTTTCTCTCTCTTTTTCTCAGCCTCTTTATTTTCCATCATTTGGTCTTCTATATCGCTGATTCTCTCTTCTGCCTCATTTATCCTAGCAGTTAGTGCCCCCATTTTTGATTGCACCTCATCAATAGCCTTTTTGATTTCGATTTGGTTAGATTTTAGTTCTTTTATTTCTCCAGAAAGGGTTTCTCTAATAACTTCCACGCTTTTTTCAAGCCCAGCTAGTATTTTTAAAGTCATGATTCTGAACTCTAGGTCCAACATCATACTAATGTCCGTATTGAGTAGGTCCCTGGCTGACGGTACTACCTCTTGTTCTTTTTGCTGAGGTGATTTTTTTCGTCTTGTCATTTTGTCCAGAGGAGAATAGATGAATGAGAGAACAAAATGCTAACAGGTTTACAACGTCCCCAGCAAATATACTGTATACAAATCAGAAAAGACCTGAAACCAGGGGAAAAGAAAGGGAAAGAAAGAAAAAAGAAAGAGAAAAAGAAAAAAAACGAAAAGAAAAAAAGATAAAAACAAAAACAGAACAATACAAAAAAAGCAGAATGTGATCAAATATGATCAGGCTAGTGCATAGATCAGTGCCACACAGTAGATTTTGGGTGTATTTTGGTCTGTTAGAAAAAAGTGCCTCCTAAAATTTTAAAGGAAGTAAGACATATATGTACAAAATAAGGGTTGATATAATGAAGGGATAGAAGATGATTGTAAAGATTAAAATTATAAAAGATTTTGTAAAAAGACTTGATAAGGTAAGAAGTTGTTTGACAAAAGAAAGTAGATTTTAAAAAAAAAAAAGAAAAATGGGAGAGAATGTGATCAGGCAGGAGACTAGAACAGAACCATACTCTAGTGATTTAGGGTATATTTTTATCTGTTAGAAGAAACTGTATCTCAAAAGTTTAAAGAGAGAACAACATATATATATATGCCTAAAATAAGGGTAACTACTATGAAGGGATAAAATATGACTCTAAAAATGAAAAATAAAAAATGTTTTGTTTTTTTTTAAAAAAAGGGATTGATAAGATGTTGGTTGAAAAAGGGAAAAAGAAAAAGAAAAAAAAAACAGTTAACAAAAATTAACTTTGATGAACTAAGGAATCATGGTAAAAAAAAGCCATGAATTCTATGTGCAGTATTCCCCTAGCGCTGGAGTTCTCCCGTTCTCCTTGGTCGCTAAACTTGGTCTTGGCTTGCTGGCTGTTCGTGCTGATCTTCTGGGGGAGGGGTCTGTTGCTGTGGTTTCCAAATGTCTTTGCCGGAGGCTGAATTGCCCCGCCCTTGTCGGTCCGGGCTAAGCAAGCTGCTCGGGTTTGATCTCAGGAGCTTTTGTTCCCTGCAAGCTCTCCGTACAGCCTTGGAGGACCAGGGCAAAAATGGTGGCCTCCCAATCTCCGCCTGGAGGAGCTGAGAACTCGGGGCCCCGCTCCTCAGTGCGCCCCCAGAGAAAAGCAGTCACTCCCTTGTCCCTGGTCTCCGGCCGCTCTCCGTGCTCACCCGGCCTGTGACCGAGCGTTTGTATCTCTGGCACCCGATTTCCTGTGGAGTCTCCAAACCCAGCAGATCCCTGCGGTGCGTTCCTGTGCCGCTCCTCCCCGGGAAGGAAGGGGAGTCTCCCTGGATTTGCCGCTTGTTGGGTCCCTGCTGCAGGAGCAGTGGCCCGACTCGGCCGCGGATCACAGTTTATGGCAACCCCGAGCTCAGAGCCCGCGCCTTGGCTCCGTCTCTGCAGCCGGCTTCCCCTCTTCGATACCTGGGAGCTCTGGCACACTCAGGCTCCCCCGGTCTTTCTGTGACCCCAAGGGTCCTGAGACCCCACTGTCCCGCGAGGGTTCCACCCCCGCTTAGCCACTGCAGCGACGTCCCTCAGCGGAGCCAACTTCTAAAAGGTCCGATTTTGTGCTCCGTGGCTCTAGCACTTGCCAGCAGCGGCCGACGGGGGCCCCTCCCCCCGCCGTCTATCCTCCCGCATATCGCCTCGGATTCACTTCTCCGCACGTCCTACCTTCCAGTAAGTGGTCGCTTCTCTGTTCAGATAGTTGTTGCTACTCTCCTCTTTGATCTCCTGTTGAGTTTGTAGGTGTTCAGAATGGTTTGATCCCTATTCAGCTGAATTCCTGAGACCAGACGAAATCTAGGTCTCCTTCTCCTCCGCCATCTTGCTCCGCCCCCATGACATTTGTTCTTGACTGAAAGTTTAAATTGTCAGTGGCCCACAGTCATGGTTTTCAGCTTTTTTTGTGTGTCCCAAAGCTCCTGAATTATATTTTGTCCGTGGTAGTGGTCCTGTGTAGCAGTGGTTCTCAGTTGGTGGAGTTGGGCAATATATAGAGGTGAAAATGGTTTTTGAATCATGCTACCATTTCACATCCTCCCTTCTTTTGGACACAGCAATTGGGGATCACTGGATAAAAGCAGTTCACATGAAATTCAACTAGGTAGTATCAAAGACTCAATTTATTAGTTGTGAAATGTAGTAGGAAATTGATGAAATACTTTAGGAGATCTGCTTCAAAGAAGAATTTGAATGATACATTGATTTCTTTATTAAAAGGGTCACTAAACCATTCATTACTTCATAAATCGCACTGTATCTTTTGTGGTGATGATTCATATTAATTTTCTTTTAATCATCAAATATTCAACTAATGATGTATATTGTAGCTTAACCTTTCCATTTCTGGGAGGGACTTTGCAAAGAGACTGACAAGTGGATGTTACATTTTGAAAAGGAATTTATAGAATTTTTTTTAATTTTGATTTTCCAGATGATGGTGTTGATACTCAAAGTGGAACAAAGAAAGAAGATCTGAATGACAAAGAGAAAAAAGATGAAGAAGAGACTCCTGCACCTGCATGTAGGGCCAAATCAATCCTAGAGAGCTGGGTATGGGGCAAGCAACCAGGTATTACGAACTGAGATTCTAGTACTTTAGAAAGCTTGATCTGGCACTTCTTTTCTAGATATCGTAGATGGAGTTTTTTTTGTTGTTGTTATAGAATTCTTAAAAATTTAACTTAAAATTTTTTCATATTATGGTAAACTCTACATAACATACAGTTTACTGTTTCAAGCATTTTTATGTATACAGTTCAGGGACATTAAACATGTTCACATTGTTTTGTAATCACCACCACCATCCATATGCAGAACCTTTTCATCTTCCCAAAGTGAAACTCCACACTTATTAAACAGTAACTCCTCTTTCTTCTCTACTCTTAGCCCCTGGAGACTTGTTACAATTTTACTTTCTGTTTTTAGGATTTTGACTAGTCTAGTTACCTGGTGTAAGTGCAGTCATATAGTATTTGTCCTTTTATGTCTGGCTTATTTCGTTATTTAGCATAATGTCTTCAGGGCTCATCCATGTTGTACTATGTGTCAGAATTTCCTT
Organism: Callorhinus ursinus; assembly: GCF_003265705.2. NCBI lineage: Eukaryota > Metazoa > Chordata > Mammalia > Carnivora > Otariidae > Callorhinus > Callorhinus ursinus. Next base: position 489,689 of record NW_027397140.1, read on the forward strand.
CTTTTTAAAGGCTGACTAGTATTCCATTATATGTATATATTGCATTTTGTTTATCCATTCATCCATGGATGGGCATTTATGTTGCTTCCACTTTTTAGCTATTTTGGATAGTGCTGGTATGAGTGTAAGTATACATAAGTTCTGCTTTCAGTAATTTGTGTATATACCCAAGTTCTGCTTTCAATTATTTGTATATGTACCAAGGAATAGAATTGCTGGATCATGTGGAAGTTCTCTATTTAATTTTTTGAGGGCCTGGCAAACTTTTCCACAGTGGCTACACCATTTTATCCCTACCAGCAACGCATGAGTGATTCTGTTTCTTTGTGTCCTCATCATCATTTGGTGTTGTCACTTTTTAAAAAATTTTAGCCATTGTGTTAGGTGTGTGGTGATACCTCATTGTGGTTTTAATTTGGAGTGTCCTGTGGCTGTTTACCATCTTTGTCTTTTCAGTGGAATACCTCTTCATGTCTTTTGCCCATTTTCTAGTTAGATTTTTCTTTTTCTTTATACTGTTGTGTTTTTGGAGTTCTGCATATATTCCAGATACTAGTCCTTTGTCTTATATATGGTTTGCAAATAATTTCTCTCAGTTCATAGCTTATCTTTTTATCCTCTCAACAGTGTCTTAAGTGCAGCAAAAGTTTTAAAATTTTGATAAAGTTCAGTGCGGATTTTGCTTCTTCTTCCTCCTCCCTTTTTCTTCTTCGTCCTCCTCTTCCTCTGTTTCTTCTCCTCCTCTTTGTCTAGCCTACAAGCCTGAAGATTTTCCCCTATGTTTTTTCCTAAAAGTTTTGTAGTTTTATGTTTTACCTATATGTTCCTGTTCCATTTGAGTTAAATTCTGTGTGCAATGTGAGGTTTAGGTCAAGCTTTTTTTTTTTTTTTTGCTTATAATAACTAATTGCTCCAGCACCATTTGTTGAAAAGGCTAACTTTCTACCATTGAATTGCTTCTGCACCTTTGTCAAGAACAAGTTGGGTATACTTGTGTGGTCTGTTTCTTGTTTGTCTTTTCTGTTCTACTAATCCATGTGTGTATCTCTCTGCCCACACCACACTCTTTATTACCGTAGCTAAGAGTAAGTCTTGAAATCAGATAGCCTGTTTCTTCTTCACACTTTCTTCTTTTTTCGTATTGTTCTAGCAATTCTAGGTCCTTTGCCTTTCCATATAAATTGTTAAATTAAAAAAATTGTTAAATAACTTTTGGATAATTTAATACCCATGTGTTCATTGCTAGTATATAGAAATACAATTTATTTCTATATGTTTATCTTGTGTCCTGCAACCTTGCTGAATTGACTAGGAAATTTTTTTGGATTTTCTGCACAGACAATCAGTTTATTTCTCCCTTTTCAATCTATGTGCCTTCTATTACATTTTTTTGCCTTATTGTTCTGGCTAGAACTTCTTTACTATGTTTTATAAGAGTGGTGAGGATAACCTTACTTTATTCCTGATCTTAGGGGGAAAACATTTGGTCTTTTCATTGTTAAGTATAATGTTAATGTGTTTTTGTAGATGCTTTTTATAATGGTGAGGAAGTTCCTATCTATTCCAGTTTCCTGAGAGGTTTTATCATGAATGAGTGTTCAGGTTTGTCAAATGCTTTTTCTGCTTCACTTGATTTGTCATGTGATTTTTTTTTTTTCCATTTAGTTTATTAATATGAAGGATCTGATTTTTGACTGTTAAACCAGCTTTGCAATCCTGGAATAAATACCACTTGGTGGTGATGTATAATTCTTTTTAACTATTGCTTAATTCTATTTACTAATATTTTGATAAGGATTTTGTGCCTGTATTCATGAGAACAATATTCTGTAATTTTTTTTTTTTTTGTATTTTCTCTGTTTGGTTTTGCTAATACTAGTCTCTTAAAATGAATTGTGAGGTATTTCCTTTTCTATATTCCAGAAGAGATTGTTTGGAATCTATGTTAATTCTGTCCTGATATTTGGTAACATTCTCCAGTGAAGCAATCTGGACCTTGTGATTTCCTTTTTGGGATTCTTAAAGTTATGAATTCAGTTTTCTTAATAGTTGTATGGCAGTTTACGTGATCTGTTTCATATTTGCTGAGTTGAGGTAGTTTGTATTTTTTGAGAAATCAGTCCATTTTGTCTAAGTTGTCTAATTTATATGTGTAGAGTTGTTCCCTCGTTGCTTCTAATTGTACGTAGATCCTGTTTCTTTCTTGATATTGGTAATTGATGTTTACTCTCTTTTTGTGTTTTGTCAGTCCTGCTTAGAGGTGTGATAGTTTATTGATCTTTTGAAAGAACCAGTTCTTTGTCTTATTGATTTTTCTCTATTGTTTTTTCCATTTTCATTCTCATTGTTTCTGCTCTTAATTATTTCCATCTTTCTGCTGCTTTTTGGTTTATTTTGCTAGTTTTTTCCTAGGTTGCTGAGATTGGAGCTTATATTTATTGATTTGAAAGTTTTCCACTTTTCAAATGACCCGTTTAGTACTATCCATTTCTCTCATGATTGCTTTAGCTTTTTTCCCCACACATTGTGATGTATTCTATTTGTATTTTAATTCAGGTCAGTATATTTTTTATTTCCTTCCCTCTTTGACCCATGGATTATTTAAGAGTGTGTTGTTTAGTTCCCAAGAGTTTGGCCATTTTCCCAGTATTTTTCTGTTACTGATTTCTAGTTTCTTTCCATTGTGTGATTTCAGTTCTTTTAAATTTGTTGAGGTTTGGTTTGTGCCCAGGATATGATCTGTTTTGATATTTGTTGTGAATGATTGCATATTCTGCTGTTGGCTGGAGTGTTCTAAATATTGATTAGATCCTGTTGGTTATGGTGTTGTTGTGTTCTTTTATATCCTTGCTGACTTTCTGTCTCCTTGTTCTGTCAGCTGTTGAGAGAAATGTTGAGGTCTCCAACTCTTAAGACTATATAAATAGTTTTTTTTGGTCACATCTTTTGCAGTTTGGTGCATGCACATTTAGAATTGTTATGTCTTACAGGTGGATTGACCATTTTCTTATTTTTTAATGTTGCTCTGTATTCCAGGTAATTATCTTTACTCTGACATCTACTTTATTTGACATTAATATACCCATTCTTGCTTTCTTTTGATTACTGTTTTCATGATTTTTGGTTTTTTTCTGCCCATTTACTTTTTTTATTTTTAAGTATGCTCCACACCCAGCATGGAGCCCAACACAAGGCATGACCTTGATCTCATGACCCTGAGATCAAGAGTCAGATGCTTAGCTGACTGAGCCACCCAGGCACCCCTCTATGCATTTACTTTTAATTTGCCTATTTGAAGTCACTTTTTCGTAGATAGCATATAGTTGGGTCATATTTTTTAGTCTACTCTACCAATGTCTGTCTTTTAATTGGTATATTTAGACTTTTTGCATTGAATTTCATGTAAGTATTGATAAATTAGAGTTTAAGACTGCTGTTTTCTGTTTTCTGTTTGCTGTTTTTTCATTTTTGTTTTGTTTATACTGCCTCCCTGTGGTTTACTTGACCATTTTTTAGAATTCCATTTTGATTTATCTATAGTGTTTTTGAGTGTATTTTTTGGTGTAGCCTTTTTAGTCATTTGTCTAATATATTATATATATATAACTAAGCAGTTTCCTGGTTGTGTCACTTAACCAGTTTGGTTGACATATAGAAACCTTACTTCCCTCTATGTCCCTTTATCCTTTTCTGCTTATATGATTGCCTTACATATTTTTGTTGCATGTATTTATAACTACATTTAGCAATATTATAATTTTTGGTTAAAGCTTCAGACATAATTTAGAAAAGTCAAGAGATGAAGAAAAGCCTATTGTATTACCCCTGTGTTATTTACAGTGTTCTTCCTTCCTGAGCTCCACAGTTTTCCTTTTATTGTTGCTGTTCTGTGTAGAGAACTTCCTTTAGCCATTCTTTTAGTGTAGGTCTGCTGATGACGTATTTTCTTAGTTTTCCTTCATTTGAGAATGTTTGATTTTCCTTTAATTCCTAAAGGACATTTTTGCTAGATTTAGGATTCTAGGTTGATCATTCTTTCTTTCATCACTTCAAAAATATTTTGTTGCTTTCAGCTGTCCTCCATGGTGTCTGATGAAAAATTTGCTGTTACATGAATTATTATTCTACCATAGTTAAAGTGTTTTTCTCTGGCTGCTTTTAAGATACTTTCTTTGTTTTTAGTTTAATTATGTTGTGTCTTCGTGTGGATTTTTTTCGGTTCATCCTGTTTGGATTTGCTCACCTTCTTGGATTTGTAGATTTACATATTACTGAATTTGGGAAATTTCAGCCTTAACTTCTTAGGATACTTTTTCAAGCCCACCCCCTTCTTTAACAACCCAAAGTTCAATGAGAAGAATGTTAGATCTTTTGTTACATTCCCACAGGTACCTGTGATTGCTCATTTTTCCTTTTTTAAAATGAGGTATAATAGATATATAACATCTTAATTTCAGGTGTGCAATATATTGATTTGACATATATATATATATATATATATATATATCAGAATGATCACCACAGTAGTCCAGTTACAATCAGTCACCATATATAGTTAAGAAAATTTCATTTTCTGATGAGAACCTTTAAGATCCACTCTTCTAGCAACTTTCAAATATGCAGTATAGTATTATTAACTATAGTCACTATGTTGGAACATCACACCCCTATGACTTAGTTATGTTAAAACTGAAAATTTGTACCTTTTAATCCCCTCATCCATTTTGCCTACTCCCTCAACCACCCCGCCCCTTGCTTCAGGCAACCACCACTCTATTCTCTGTATCCATGAACTTGGTTCTATTTGTTGGTTTTGTTTTGTTTTTTAGATTCCACATACAAGTGAAATCATATAGTATTTATCTTTTTTAAAAAAGGATTTTATTTATTTATTTATTTGAGAAAGAGTCAGCATGAGCAGGGGAAGGGGCAAAGGGACAAGCAAACTCGGGACTTGATCCCAGGACCCTGAGATCATGACCTGAGCCAAAGTCAGATGCTTAACCATCTGAGTTAAGTGACTGAGCCACCCAGGCACCCCTATAGTATTTATCTTTTTATGTCTGACTTATTACAGTTAGCATAATGCCCTCAAAGTTCATATCTATGTTGTTACAAATGGCAGAATTTCTTTTTTTTTTATGTCTGAATGATAATACATTGTGTATATATACCATATTTTCTTTACCCATCCATCCGTCAGTGGACATTTAGGTTGTTTCTATTTCTTGGCTATTGTAAATAATGCTGAAAATGGGGGTGCATATATATTTTCAAATTAGTGCTTTTGTTTTCTTCAGATAAATACCCAGAAGTAGAATTTCTGAATCATATGGTAATTCTATTTTAAATTTGAGAAACTTTCTTACTGTTTTCCATAGTGGCCATACCAATTAAATTCTCAACAGTGCACAAGTGTTCCCTTTTTTCTACATCTTAACCAGCACTTGTTATTTCTTGTCTTTTTGATACTAGCCATTCTAAAGAGGTGAGGTTATATCTAATTATTGTTTTGACTTGTATTTACTTAATAAATGTTGTTGAGTACCTTTTCATGTACCTGTTGTCCATCTGTATGTCTTTTTTGAAAACTGTATATATTTTCTCATTTTTAATTGGATTTTTTTTTGCTATTGAGTTGTAGGAATTTTTTTTAACGTATTTTGGATGTTAGCCACTTATCCCTTATCAGATATATCGTTTGCAAATATTTTTTCCCATTTGGTAGGTTGCCTTTCGTTTTATTGATGGTTTCTTTTGCTATGCAGAAGTTTTTTAGTTTGTTGAGTCCCACTTGTTTATTTTTGCTTTTGTTGTCAGATTGAAAAAAATCATTGCCAAGATCTATGTGAGGAAGCTTACCACCAATGTCGAATTCTAGGATTTTTATGGTTTCAGGTCTTATGTTCAAGTTTTTAATCCATTTGAGTTAATTTTTGTGTGTGGTGTAAGATAGCTGTCCAGTTTCATTCTTTTGCATGTGCCTGTCCAGTTTTCCCAATATGATTTATTAAAGAGACTATCCTTCCCCCACTGTATATTTTGGCTCCTTTGTTGTAAATTAATTGATCATATGTGTGTGGGTTTATTTCTGGACTCTCCATTCTGTTCCATTGAGCTATGTGTCTCTTTTTATGCCAGTGCCATACTGTTTTGATTACCACAACATAGTAACATAGTTTGAAATTAGGGAGTGTGATGCCTCTAGCTTTGTTCTTTTTTCTTAAGATTGCTTTGGCTCTTTGGTCTTTTGTGGTTCCATGTAAATATTAGGATCATTCTATTTCTGTGAAAAATGCCACTGAAATTTTGATAGGAATTTTGAATCCGTAGATTGCTTTGAGTAGTGTGGACATATTAACAATATTAATTCTTTCAGTCCATGAGCAGGGATTATCTTTCCATGTATTTGCATCATCATCAATTTTTTCCATCAGTGTCTTATACTTTTTACAGGTCTTTGACCTCCTTTGTTAAATTTATTCCTAGGTATTTTATTCTTTTTGACGCTGTTATAAATGGGATTGTTGATTTCTGTGATAGTTCATTATTAGTTTATAGGAATGCATCAGATTTTTGTGTACTGATTTTTGTGTACTGATTTTTGTATTTTGCTTTTTTAAAATTTATTTTTATTTTTTAAATTTAAAATCAATTAATTAACATATAATGTATTATTAGTTTCAGAGGTAGAGTTTAGTGGTACATCTGTTGCATTTAACACCCAGTGCTCATTACTTCAAGTGCCCTTCTTAATGTGTGTTCTGCTACTTTACCAAATTTGTTTATTAGCTCTAACAGGTTTTTTTTTTTTTTATGGTCTTTGGGGTTTTCTATATATCATGTCATCTGCAAATAGTGACAGTTTTATTTTTCCTTTCTACCTTTTTTTTCCTTGCCTAAATGTTCTGGTTAGGATTTCTAATACTATGTTGAATAAAAGTGGTGAGAGTGGGCATCCTTGTCTTGTTCCTAATTTTCGAAGGGAAGCTTCCAGCTTTTCATGTTAAGTCATTGTTAGTTGTGGGCTTGTCATATATGGCCTTTATTATTTTGAAGTACATTCTGTCTATACGTGCTTTGTTGAGAGCTTTTATCTTAAATGGATGTTGGATTTTGTCAGATGCTTTTTCTGCATCTATTGAAATTATCATATGATTTTTATTTTTCGTTTTGTTAATGTATATTATGTTGATTGATTTGTGGGTTATTGAACTGTCCTTGCATCCCTGGGAATAAATCCCAGTTGATCATGGTGTAGCATCCTTTTAATGTATTGACAAAATTAGTTTGCTAATATTTTGCTGAGGATTTTGGTGTGCATGTTCATTAGGGAAATTGGCCTGTAACTATTTTTTTTCTTGCAGTGTCCTTATTTTGCTTTGATATCAGTAATTCTGGTCTCATAAATTGAATTAGGAAGTGTTCTCTCCTCCTCAGTTCTTTGGAAGAGTCTGAGAAGGGTTGGTATTAATTCTTCTTTGAGTCTTTGGCAGAATTCACCAGTGAAGCCATCTGTTTCTGGATTTTTTTTTAGATTTTATTTATTTATTTGACAGAGAGAGAGAGCACAAACAGGGAGCAGCAGGAAGAGGGAGAAGCAGGCTCCCCGCTGAGCAGGGAGCCTGATGTGGGACTTGATCCCAGGACCCCAGGATCATGACCTGAGCCAAAGGCAGATGCTTAATTGACTGAGCTGCACAGGTGGGGAGGTTTTTATCACTGATTAAATCTTCTTTTCATATTTTGTTTCTTTCTCATTCAGTCTTGGAAAGTTGTATGTTTCTAGGAATTTGTCCATTTCTTCTGGGTTGTGCAGTTTGTTGGTGTATAATTATTCATAGTAGTTTCTTATGATCTTTGGTATTTCTGTAGTATCAGTTGTAACATCTCTTCTCTCATTTCTGATTTTGAGTTCTCTCTTTTTTTTCTTGGTGACTTTAGCTACCTGTTTGTCAATTTTGTTTATCTTTTCAAAGAACCAGCTCTTGGTTTCATTGATATTTTCTATTGTCTTTTTATTACCTATTTCGTTATTCTGTGATCTTTGTTTTTTTCCTTCCTTCTACTAACTTTATCCTTCATTTGTTCTTTTTGTAGTTCTTTGAGGTGTAAAGTTAGATTATTTGAGATGTATCTTGTTTCTTGATATAGGCATTTATCACAATGACTTTATGTTTTAGAACTGCTTTTGCTGTATCCCATAAGTTTTGGTATACTGTATTTTTCTTCTCATTTGTCTCAAGGTATTTTCTGATTTCTTGGTTGACCCATTGGTTGCCAAGTAGCATGTTTAATTTCCAAAGTATTTGTGATTTTTCAAGTTTTCTTGTCATTGATTTCTAGTTTCATACCATTCTGGTTGGAAAAGGTGCTTGATGTGATGTCAGTCTTCTTAAATTTATTAAGACTTTCCCTGTGTTCTAAAATATGATCTATCCTGGAGAATTTCCATGTTGACATGAGAAGAAAGTATATTCTGTTGCTGTATATATCTGTTAAGTCCATCTGGTCTGATACATAGTTTAAGGTGATATTTCCTTATTGATTTGATGAAAGTAGAATATAAAGTCCCCTGCTGTTACTCTACTGATGTTTTTTTCTCCCTTTAGGTTTGTTGAGATGTGCTTTATATATTTATTTGTTCCTATGTTGGGTGCATAAATATTTATAAATGTTATATCTTCTGTTGGGTGGACTATTTTTTTTTATCATTTTTTATCATTATGTAATGCTTTTTTTTCCTTTGGCTTTTTTTTTTTTCGTTAAGATTTTTTATTTATTTGACAGAGAGACAGAGAGAGAGGGAACACAAGCAGGGGGAGTGGAAGAGGGAGAAGCAGGCTTCCCGCTGAGCAGGGAGCCCGATGTGATCCCAGGACCCTGGGTTCATGACCTGAGGCAGAGGCAGATGCTTAACGACTGAGCCACCCAGGAGCCCCTTCTTTGGCTTTTATACAGTCTTTATTTTAAGTCTGTTTTGTCTGTTACAAGTATAGCCACACCCACTTTGCTTTGGTTGTCATTTGCATGGAATATCTTTTTTCATCCCTTCACTTTCAGTCTGTTTGTGTCCTTATGTCTGAAGTTGAATCACTTGTAGCAGCATATAGATATTACTTTTTTAAAAAATCTATTCAGCTATTTCATGTCTTTTAATTGGAGAATTTTCTGTATTTACATGTACTCTGATTATTGATAGGTATGTGCTTATTGCCATTTTGTTAATTGTTTTCTGGCTGATTTGTAGTTCCTTTTTTCTCCTCTTTCCTCCTTTGTGGTTTGATGGCTTTCTTTTATTGTTATGCGTAGATTTCTTTATCATTATCTTTTATGTATCTGCTATAGGTTTTTGTTTTATGGTTAGCATGAGGCTTACATATTTATAAGTCTATTTTAAGTTGGTAACAACATAAGTTTGAAAGCATTCTAAAGCTGTAAATATTTACCCTCATCCCCATGCTTTATGTTTTGATGTCATAATTTATACCTTTTTGTCTTGTGTATTTTTTAGTTATTGTAGTTGTTATTTTTACTAATCTTGTTTTTTAACCTTTATGCCAGTTTTGTAAGTGATTAATCACATACCTTTACTCTATATTTCTTTCCAGTGAGATTTATACTTTCATATATTTTCTTGTTACTATTTCCCTTTCTTTTCCAGAAAAAGGGTTCTCATCCAGGCCTTGATGGACAACCAAAAAACTGGCAGTTGGTGTTTATCTTTGCCCCTCAAGGCTCAGGGATTAGCAGCTTTATAGATAAGGGCAGTCCTGATCATAAACCTACTGCATTTGCACAAAACAGTGCAGTTTGTCTATCCCTGACTGCTTTAAGTCCTAGTGCTCACTTCTCTTCCTTAGTAATAAATGCTGTTTGTGGCATTTTTTTCCCCCCAGAATAGGACACTTTCATCTGCATTAAAAACCTGTGCAGGCATGTATTCTTTTTCCTCAGTGACTTTCTGAATGGCATCTGGAATCTTGTCTACTTCCTCTTGATTGGCAGAAGCTGCTTTTCCTGTTGACTTTTTTTAAGCCAAATCTCTTTCTGAAATTACCATACCAACTTACTGGCATTAAATTCTCCAGCTTTTGATCTTCATCTTCCTTTTGCTTTAGGTTGTCATCATATGATGACTTCGCTTTTTCTCAAATCACATTAGAGTCTCTATAGGTATTCCTTTCTTTTTTTTTTAAATTTTAAAATTTTAATTGTTATGTTAATCACCATACATTACATCATTAGTTTTGGATGTAGTGTTCCATGATTCATTATTTGCGTATAACACCCAGTGCTCCACGCAGAACGTGCCCTCTTGAATGCCCATCACCAGGCTGACCCATCCTCTCACCCCCCTCCCCTCTAGAACCCTCAGTTTGTTTCTCAGAGTCCATAGTCTCTCATGGTTTGTCTCCCCCTCCGGTTCCTCCCCCCCCTTCATTCTTCCCTTCCTGCTATCTTCTTCTTCTTTTTTTCTTTTTAACATATAATGTATTGTTTCAGAGGTACAGATCTGTGATTCAACAGTCTTGCACAATTCACAGCGCTCACCATAACACATACCTTCCCCAATGTCTGTCACCCAGACACCCCATCCCTCCCACCGCCCCCCACTCCAGCAACCCTCAGTTTGTTTCATGAGATTAAGAATTCTATAGGTATTCCTTGCTCATAGCAATCCTGCACCCGCATAAAAGCTGCATTTTCAATACTATATAAAAAGGTATTTTGCAGAAAGTACAGTGTTTTTGTGTCTGCTGGTGTGACTGCTGTGTCAGCTTCATGAATTTCCTCTTCTTTTTTTAACATTGGTTCTTATACTGGATTCATTTATCTTCAAATGGCAGGCAGCCACAGCTGCAGACCTCCATCTATGGTATTTATCAAACAATTCAACCTTTTCTTGTAATGTCATGACTTTTCTCTGCTTCTTGGGAACATGTCTGGCATCATTAGTGGCACTATGTATGGCTCCCATGGTGTTATTCAAGGTTATGAGAACTACTAGAGGTCACTTTTTACTGCAGTACACAATTTACTGGAGACAACTGCTCATGTGGAGATGGTTAGCATCTAGTGGTGTTTTAAGCGGATACTTGCAACACTTGAGCTCACTGCAATTGCAACGGGAGTGGTTATGAAATTTTAAGAGTAGTACATTACATTAAGTATGTACTGTGGTTAATTTTATGCTGTTATGATTTAATACTGCATCTTTAGGTTTATTTATATTTTTTCAACCCTTTAGGGGCTGTAAGTATTTTTGTGTGTGTTGATAAATTTTAACTTTATAATAGGTTTGTGTATGTTTTATGGTAGTAAATGATAGAGTAGTAGTTACATATATTTTGTGCATTCATGACATACCTAACTTTTAATTTTTTTTTGATATTTCTAGGCTTTGTGATTTGCTTGTGAGTTTTTTCAAATTGTTGCAAATGTCCAAAAAATTTTCTAATATATTTATTGAAAAAAAATGTGTGTATAAGTTGACCTGTGTAGCTTGACTGTGTTGTTTAAGGGTCAGCTGTAATTATTTTATCTTCCTCCAAAATATTCCAGTAAATGTATTACCTTTCATGAATCGTGTATGCTGGACAATTTTACTGAAACATTTTTATTTTGAGTTTGGTTATATAACATGAATATAATGGATAGAGTTTTTCTGTGTGTAGGAAATGTGCTGCTGAAAGGTGTTGACTTTATAATTTTGTGTTAAAAGCTTTAATACAGTGTTTCAGAGAGGCAGCATACCGTGGTGGCTAAGAGTGGTCTGTCTCATGTGCCGCAATCCTCTGGGTCACCTTGAGCAAATTCTGTATGCCTCAGTTTCCTGCTCCTTAAAATCCATGTACAATATTACCTCTTGATGGTGACTGTGAGAATTACCCAATATGTGTAAGGTGCTTAAAACCATTTATTGGCACATATTAAGTACTCAGGTGTTACATATTATTGCTATTATCCATTTTATCAACATTGTAACGAACTATAGGCAAGATATTGAGAGTTTGGGTATTTTCCTCTCTTGTTTTCTAGATGTGAATGAATTGAAGGAATGTCTTTCTGTGTTGGTTAAAGAGCAGCAAGCTCTGGCCATCCAGTCAGCCACTACTACCCTTTCAGCCTTGAGACTCAAGCAGAGGCTGGTCATCTTGGAACGATATTTCATTGCCTTGAATAGAACTGTTTTCCAGGAGAATGTCAAAGTTAAGTGGAAAAGCAGCAGTGTGTCTTTGCCTCCTGTGGACAAAAAAAGGTAATAATATAATGAAGAATGAATCCTGATACCAGCTAAATATAAAATGCAGGCTATTTTGTTTTAGAAAGTTTAAGTACAACTTGCAATATAGTCCCGTTTTTCATCTTATGATATTTTGTTCTTGCTTTCCCTTTTTGTATGTTTCATATAATCTGGAGAATGGCTTTGCTAATTTTCTCAGATTAACAGACTATGCTTCATAATCTGTGCCATTATTTTAAAACCCTTTTCTGTCAGTAGCTGTGGAAGCCAGTGAAGGTGTAGATCAGCATGTCTAGATTTTTGAAAATGGGGTCTGAATATTATGTTCTTTTTATTTTGTTTTATTTTGCTACTGGATAGGGAATAGTCAGATCATGATATTTAGTGCCTAGTGCCTAGCTAGTTTAGATGTTTATTTTTTCTTCCTAATGTGATTTTCTTCTTCTTTTATTATGAGAGATTCTTTCAGGCATATCATTTTTAATGTATTGGTATATATCAGCAGATTTTCTGAAACATTAACTAGAATGCTTAAGGCTCGTATAAAGTTTTAGTAGCTGTCTACCACAGTTTTATTCTCAGAAGACTTGACTAAAAGATTTCTAGATATAACTCATACTTTATGTAGCAAGAAGAGTTTTTTTTTTTTTTTTAAGATTTTATTTATTTATTTGACAGAGGCAGTGAGAGAGGGAACACAAGCAGGGGTAGTGGGAGAGGGAGAAACAGGCTTCCCGCTGAGCAGGGAGCCCGATGCGGGGCTTGGTCCCAGGACCCTGGGATCATGACCTGAGCCGAAGGCAGATGCTTAATGACTGAGCCACCCAGGTGCCCCAAGAAGAGTTGGTTTTATTTGAATATAATACTGACTTTTATTCCCTATAAAGCATGGAATGTCCGGGGCAGAAAGAAGCAGGGGGGCAAAAAACCTTATTATCTTGCTACTTGGAGATAAGTGCTAAATTTAGCATATTTCATGTTTTTTTTCCTTTTTAAATCTAGTTGAAATCATATTACATGTCCTATATTTGATAGTAGTTTTAAGATAGATTAAACCAAGTGACAGAGGATTCCTACCCATGTGGTGAGAGCAAGCAGCACGGTCCTTTCTTTCCTTCTTGACTGGAAAGTGAGTGGTTCTTTGTGGTAATTATTGATCAGAGAGGGGTTCTGCATATGGGGGTGGTAGATTCTAAGCCTCTGTAAGCACTCCTGTGTGTTTGTTGAATGAGACTGAATTCTCTAAGATGCAGAAGTGGATGAGACCCCAACTGATTTTTCTCTGTGATTTTTCCTTTGTGGTGACGTAAGTGTTAACAGATTAATTGGAATCTGCCTTTCACTAAATCAAACAAATTCCTAAAATTAAAAAAATATGTATTTTGAGATAATTGTGGGTTCACATGGAGTTGTAAGAAATAGTACAGATTCCTTATAGCCTTCACTTTCTTTCCCTCAGTGGTAGCCACTTGCAGAACTGTGGTATACTGTCACAATGAGGATATCGACTTTGATACAGATTCCCTCTCTCAGTCAGATTTCCTTAGTTTTACGTGTTCTCAACTCTGTGTGTGCATGCATGTATGCATGTGTTTCCATACGATTTTATCAGAGGTATGGATTTTTATTACCACTGCCACAGTTGGAGTACAAGACAAGGAGTCTTTTTATACCACACTCTCCTCCTTTCCACTCCCCTCTGCCTTATCCTCTGGCAGCCCTTAATCTGTTCTTCATGTCTATTATGTTACCTTGGCTTTTTTCAATCAGCATTATCTCCTTGAGATTTTTCCAAGTAGTTACATGTGTCATCATTGCATAGTAGAATTCTGTGACATGGATGAACCTCATTTTGTTTGACCATTCATCAATTGAAGGTCATCTCAGTTATTTACAGTTTTTGAGTAATATGAATAAAGCTGCTATGAATATTTGTGGACAGGTTTTTGTGTGAACCTGTTTCATTTCTCTGGAATAAATGCCCTGGAGTTCAATTCTCATGTCTTATGTTTAGGTTTGTAGGACACTGCTATACTCTTTCCAGAATAGCTGTACAGTTTTACAGTCTCATCAGCTATGTATCAGTGGTTTAGTTTCTCTACATCCTTGTTAGCATTTGGTGTTGTTACTTCTTTGTTTTAGCTATTCTGTTAAATGTGCAATGATATCTTCTAAATTTTTGTAGATTTATTTTCCTCATTTCTCAACTTACTGGATAGTGGTGGGTTTTACCAACTAGCAATGGGTTGGATAGTTGACTGGTGTGGATGGGCGTGGGTCCAAGCTATTTGTATTTTTTTTTTTCTTGAGTATCTGTAAAATAGAGAGTGACTTACTGAAGATTTAGCAATTCTTACACTGTACAGATTTAGAACTGTTGGGCTCTTTCTCTAGGGCCAAGGTTATGACTGCCTGAGGGAAACCCCGGTTTCATGTTTCTCCTGAAGCATTTTTCTGGTGAGGACTCCTCCTACCTCATCTGAATAGACTCAGCATGTGTGCTTTCTGTCTTAAAGACCACTATATTTCTCATGCAGAAATCAAGTTTAAATTTCCTTATTCCTGTCTCCTAGGAACTCAGTCCCCTTATTAGAGGCAGTCACTAATTAAGGTTTTTTGTGTCTCCTCATGAGCTCCCCTCCTAAAGCTCAAGATTCATAGATATATGCATACTAGCTGCCTCTGTGGGGTCCCCACGTTCTTTGCTGCTAATTTTACTTGATTTTATATCTTCGGACAGTCATTCCATATCATTACCCATTTTTTTATTATTATTTTTTTTATTTTTTATTTTTTAATTTTTTATTGTTATGTTAATCACCATATATTACATCATTAGTTTTTG